>NW_023405456.1:0-126654 GCF_013141755.1 Anopheles stephensi | reverse complement strand
TAAAATTGTTAAAATAGCACTTTTTCAATGAACTTAGCCTGAAAGTGTCTTATTTTACATACAAAATGCTATGGAATTGTTAAAATAACACTTTTTCAATGCATTTAGCTTGAAAGTGGCTTATTTAACGTATAAAATGCTGTTAAAATTGTTAAAATAGCACTTTTTCAATGCATTTAGCTTGAAAGTGGCTTATTTGACGTTAACAATGCTGTTAAATTGTTAAAATAGCACTTTTTCAATGCATTTAGCTTGAAAGTGGCTTATTTAACGTATAAAATGCTGTTAAAATTGTTAAAATAGCACTTTTTCAATGCATTTAGCTTGAAAGTGGCTTATTCAACGTATAAAATGCTGTTAAAATTGTTAAAATAGCACTTTTTCAATGCATTTAGCTTGAAAGTGGCTTATTTTACGTTAACAATGCTGTTAAAATTGTTAAAATAGCACTTTTTCAATGCATTTAGCTTGAAAGTGGCTTATTTAACGTATAAAATGCTGTTAAAATTGTTAAAATAGCACTTTTTCAATGCATTTAGCTTGAAAGTGGCTTATTTAACGTATAAAATGCTGGTAAAATTGTTAAAATAGCACTTTTTCAATGCATTTAGCTTGAAAGTGGCTTATTTAACGTATAACATGCTGTTAAAATTGTTTAAAATAGCACTTTTTCAATGCATTTAGCTTGAAAGTGGCTTATTTACGTATAAAATGCTGTTAAAATTGTTAAAATAGCACTTTTTCAATGCATTTAGCTTGAAAGTGGCTTATTTTACGTTAACAATGCTGTTAAAATTGTTAAAATAGCACTTTTTCAATGCATTTAGCTTGAAAGTGGCTTATTTAACGTTAACAATGCTGGTAAAATTGTTAAAATAGCACTTTTTCAATGCATTTAGCTTGAAAGTGGCTTATTTAACGTATAAAATGCTGTTAAAATTGTTAAAATAGCACTTTTTCAATGCATTTAGCTTGAAAAGTGGCTTATTTACGTTAACAATGCTGTTAAAATTGTTAAAATAGCACTTTTTCAATGCATTTAGCTTGAAAGTGGCTTATTTAACGTATAAAATGCTGTTAAAATTGTTAAAATAGCACTTTTTCAATGCATTTAGCTTGAAAGTGGCTTATTTAACGTATAAAATGCTGTTAAAATTGTTAAAATAGCACTTTTTCAATGCATTTAGCTTGAAAGTGGCTTATTTAACGTATAAAATGCTGTTAAAATTGTTAAAATAGCACTTTTTCAATGCATTTAGCTTGAAAGTGGCTTATTTAACGTATAAAATGCTGTTAAAATTGTTAAAATAGCACTTTTTCAATGCATTTAGCTTGAAAGTGGCTTATTTAACGTATAAAATGCTGTTAAAATTGTTAAAAATAGCACTTTTTCAATGCATTTAGCTTGAAAGTGGCTTATTTAACGTATAAAATGCTGTTAAAATTGTTAAAATAGCACTTTTTCAATGCATTTAGCTTGAAAGTGGCTTATTTAACGTATAAAATGCTGTTAAAATTGTTAAAATAGCACTTTTTCAATGCATTTAGCTTGAAAGTGGCTTATTTAACGTATAAAATGCTGTTAAAATTGTTAAAATAGCACTTTTTCAATGCATTTAGCTTGAAAGTGGCTTATTTACGTATAACAATGCTGTTAAAATTGTTAAAATAGCACTTTTTCAATGCATTTAGCTTGAAAGTGGCTTATTTAACGTATAAAATGCTGTTAAAATTGTTAAAATAGCACTTTTTCAATGCATTTAGCTTGAAAGTGGCTTATTTTACGTTAACAATGCTGTTAAAATTGTTAAAATAGCACTTTTTCAATGCATTTAGCTTGAAAGTGGCTTATTTAACGTATAAAATGCTGTTAAAATTGTTAAAATAGCACTTTTTCAATGCATTTAGCTTGAAAGTGGCTTATTTACGTTAACAATGCTGTTAAAATTGTTAAAATAGCACTTTTTCAATGCATTTAGCTTGAAAGTGGCTTATTTAACGTATAAAATGCTGTTAAAATTGTTAAAATAGCACTTTTTCAATGCATTTAGCTTGAAAGTGGCTTATTTAACGTATAAAATGCTGTTAAAATTGTTAAAATAGCACTTTTTCAATGCATTTAGCTTGAAAGTGGCTTATTTACGTTAACAATGCTGTTAAAATTGTTAAAATAGCACTTTTTCAATGCATTTAGCTTGAAAGTGGCTTATTTAACGTATAAAATGCTGTTAAAATTGTTAAAATAGCACTTTTTCAATGCATTTAGCTTGAAAGTGGCTTATTTAACGTATAAAATGCTGTTAAAATTGTTAAAATAGCACTTTTTCAATGCATTTAGCTTGAAAGTGGCTTATTTAACGTTAACAATGCTGTTAAAATTGTTAAAATAGCACTTTTTCAATGCATTTAGCTTGAAAGTGGCTTATTTAACGTATAAAATGCTGTTAAAATTGTTAAAATAGCACTTTTTCAATGCATTTAGCTTGAAAGTGGCTTATTTAACGTATAAAATGCTGTTAAAATTGTTAAAATAGCACTTTTTCAATGCATTTAGCTTGAAAGTGGCTTATTTAACGTATAAAATGCTGTTAAAATTGTTAAAATAGCACTTTTTCAATGCATTTAGCTTGAAAGTGGCTTATTTTACGTTAACAATGCTGTTAAAATTGTTAAAATAGCACTTTTTCAATGCATTTAGCTTGAAAGTGGCTTATTTAACGTATAAAATGCTGTTAAAATTGTTAAAATAGCACTTTTTCAATGCATTTAGCTTGAAAGTGGCTTATTTAACGTATAAAATGCTGTTAAAATTGTTAAAATAGCACTTTTTCAATGCATTTAGCTTGAAAGTGGCTTATTTAACGTTAACAATGCTGTTAAAATTGTTAAAATAGCACTTTTTCAATGCATTTAGCTTGAAAGTGGCTTATTTAACGTATAAAATGCTGTTAAAATTGTTAAAATAGCACTTTTTCAATGCATTTAGCTTGAAAGTGGCTTATTTAACGTATAAAATGCTGTTAAAATTGTTAAAATAGCACTTTTTCAATGCATTTAGCTTGAAAGTGGCTTATTTTACGTTAACAATGCTGTTAAAATTGTTAAAATAGCACTTTTTCAATGCATTTAGCTTGAAAGTGGCTTATTTAACGTATAAAATGCTGTTAAAATTGTTAAAATAGCACTTTTTCAATGCATTTAGCTTGAAAGTGGCTTATTTAACGTATAAAATGCTGTTAAAATTGTTAAAATAGCACTTTTTCAATGCATTTAGCTTGAAAGTGGCTTATTTTACGTTAACAATGCTGTTAAAATTGTTAAAATAGCACTTTTTCAATGCATTTAGCTTGAAAGTGGCTTATTTAACGTTAACAATGCTGTTAAAATTGTTAAAATAGCACTTTTTCAATGCATTTAGCTTGAAAGTGGCTTATTTTACGTTAACAATGCTGTTAAAATTGTTAAAATAGCACTTTTTCAATGCATTTAGCTTGAAAGTGGCTTATTTTACGTTAACAATGCTGTTAAAATTGTTAAAATAGCACTTTTTCAATGCATTTAGCTTGAAAGTGGCTTATTTTACGTTAACAATGCTGTTAAAATTGTTAAAATAGCACTTTTTCAATGCATTTAGCTTGAAAGTGGCTTATTTAACGTATAAAATGCTGTTAAAATTGTTAAAATAGCACTTTTTCAATGCATTTAGCTTGAAAGTGGCTTATTTTACGTTAACAATGCTGTTAAAATTGTTAAAATAGCACTTTTTCAATGCATTTAGCTTGAAAGTGGCTTATTTAACGTATAAAATGCTGTTAAAATTGTTAAAATAGCACTTTTTCAATGCATTTAGCTTGAAAGTGGCTTATTTAACGTATAAAATGCTGTTAAAATTGTTAAAATAGCACTTTTTCAATGCATTTAGCTTGAAAGTGGCTTATTTTACGTTAACAATGCTGTTAAAATTGTTAAAATAGCACTTTTTCAATGCATTTAGCTTGAAAGTGGCTTATTTAACGTATAAAATGCTGTTAAAATTGTTAAAATAGCACTTTTTCAATGCATTTAGCTTGAAAGTGGCTTATTTAACGTATAAAATGCTGTTAAAATTGTTAAAATAGCACTTTTTCAATGCATTTAGCTTGAAAGTGGCTTATTTTACGTTAACAATGCTGTTAAAATTGTTAAAATAGCACTTTTTCAATGCATTTAGCTTGAAAGTGGCTTATTTAACGTTAACAATGCTGTTAAAATTGTTAAAATAGCACTTTTTCAATGCATTTAGCTTGAAAGTGGCTTATTTTACGTTAACAATGCTGTTAAAATTGTTAAAATAGCACTTTTTCAATGCATTTAGCTTGAAAGTGGCTTATTTTACGTTAACAATGCTGTTAAAATTGTTAAAATAGCACTTTTTCAATGCATTTAGCTTGAAAGTGGCTTATTTAACGTATAAAATGCTGTTAAAATTGTTAAAATAGCACTTTTTCAATGCATTTAGCTTGAAAGTGGCTTATTTAACGTATAAAATGCTGTTAAAATTGTTAAAATAGCACTTTTTCAATGCATTTAGCTTGAAAGTGGCTTATTTTACGTTAACAATGCTGTTAAAATTGTTAAAATAGCACTTTTTCAATGCATTTAGCTTGAAAGTGGCTTATTTTACGTTAACAATGCTGTTAAAATTGTTAAAATAGCACTTTTTCAATGCATTTAGCTTGAAAGTGGCTTATTTAACGTATAAAATGCTGTTAAAATTGTTAAAATAGCACTTTTTCAATGCATTTAGCTTGAAAGTGGCTTATTTAACGTATAAAATGCTGTTAAAATTGTTAAAATAGCACTTTTTCAATGCATTTAGCTTGAAAGTGGCTTATTTTACGTTAACAATGCTGTTAAAATTGTTAAAATAGCACTTTTTCAATGCATTTAGCTTGAAAGTGGCTTATTTAACGTATAAAATGCTGTTAAAATTGTTAAAATAGCACTTTTTCAATGCATTTAGCTTGAAAGTGGCTTATTTTACGTTAACAATGCTGTTAAAATTGTTAAAATAGCACTTTTTCAATGCATTTAGCTTGAAAGTGGCTTATTTAACGTATAAAATGCTGTTAAAATTGTTAAAATAGCACTTTTTCAATGCATTTAGCTTGAAAGTGGCTTATTTAACGTATAAAATGCTGTTAAAATTGTTAAAATAGCACTTTTTCAATGCATTTAGCTTGAAAGTGGCTTATTTAACGTATAAAATGCTGTTAAAATTGTTAAAATAGCACTTTTTCAATGCATTTAGCTTGAAAGTGGCTTATTTTACGTTAACAATGCTGTTAAAATTGTTAAAATAGCACTTTTTCAATGCATTTAGCTTGAAAGTGGCTTATTTAACGTATAAAATGCTGTTAAAATTGTTAAAATAGCACTTTTTCAATGCATTTAGCTTGAAAGTGGCTTATTTTACGTTAACAATGCTGTTAAAATTGTTAAAATAGCACTTTTTCAATGCATTTAGCTTGAAAGTGGCTTATTTAACGTATAAAATGCTGTTAAAATTGTTAAAATAGCACTTTTTCAATGCATTTAGCTTGAAAGTGGCTTATTTAACGTATAAAATGCTGTTAAAATTGTTAAAATAGCACTTTTTCAATGCATTTAGCTTGAAAGTGGCTTATTTTACGTTAACAATGCTGTTAAAATTGTTAAAATAGCACTTTTTCAATGCATTTAGCTTGAAAGTGGCTTATTTAACGTATAAAATGCTGTTAAAATTGTTAAAATAGCACTTTTTCAATGCATTTAGCTTGAAAGTGGCTTATTTAACGTATAAAATGCTGTTAAAATTGTTAAAATAGCACTTTTTCAATGCATTTAGCTTGAAAGTGGCTTATTTTACGTTAACAATGCTGTTAAAATTGTTAAAATAGCACTTTTTCAATGCATTTAGCTTGAAAGTGGCTTATTTAACGTATAAAATGCTGTTAAAATTGTTAAAATAGCACTTTTTCAATGCATTTAGCTTGAAAGTGGCTTATTTAACGTATAAAATGCTGGTAAAATTGTTAAAATAGCACTTTTTCAATGCATTTAGCTTGAAAGTGGCTTATTTAACGTATAAAATGCTGTTAAAATTGTTAAAATAGCACTTTTTCAATGCATTTAGCTTGAAAGTGGCTTATTTTACGTTAACAATGCTGTTAAAATTGTTAAAATAGCACTTTTTCAATGCATTTAGCTTGAAAGTGGCTTATTTAACGTATAAAATGCTGTTAAAATTGTTAAAATAGCACTTTTTCAATGCATTTAGCTTGAAAGTGGCTTATTTTACGTTAACAATGCTGTTAAAATTGTTAAAATAGCACTTTTTCAATGCATTTAGCTTGAAAGTGGCTTATTTTACGTTAACAATGCTGTTAAAATTGTTAAAATAGCACTTTTTCAATGCATTTAGCTTGAAAGTGGCTTATTTAACGTATAAAATGCTGTTAAAATTGTTAAAATAGCACTTTTTCAATGCATTTAGCTTGAAAGTGGCTTATTTAACGTATAAAATGCTGTTAAAATTGTTAAAATAGCACTTTTTCAATGCATTTAGCTTGAAAGTGGCTTATTTTACGTTAACAATGCTGTTAAAATTGTTAAAATAGCACTTTTTCAATGCATTTAGCTTGAAAGTGGCTTATTTTACGTTAACAATGCTGTTAAAATTGTTAAAATAGCACTTTTTCAATGCATTTAGCTTGAAAGTGGCTTATTTAACGTATAAAATGCTGTTAAAATTGTTAAAATAGCACTTTTTCAATGCATTTAGCTTGAAAGTGGCTTATTTAACGTATAAAATGCTGTTAAAATTGTTAAAATAGCACTTTTTCAATGCATTTAGCTTGAAAGTGGCTTATTTTACGTTAACAATGCTGTTAAAATTGTTAAAATAGCACTTTTTCAATGCATTTAGCTTGAAAGTGGCTTATTTAACGTATAAAATGCTGTTAAAATTGTTAAAATAGCACTTTTTCAATGCATTTAGCTTGAAAGTGGCTTATTTAACGTATAAAATGCTGTTAAAATTGTTAAAATAGCACTTTTTCAATGCATTTAGCTTGAAAGTGGCTTATTTTACGTTAACAATGCTGTTAAAATTGTTAAAATAGCACTTTTTCAATGCATTTAGCTTGAAAGTGGCTTATTTTACGTTAACAATGCTGTTAAAATTGTTAAAATAGCACTTTTTCAATGCATTTAGCTTGAAAGTGGCTTATTTAACGTATAAAATGCTGTTAAAATTGTTAAAATAGCACTTTTTCAATGCATTTAGCTTGAAAGTGGCTTATTTAACGTATAAAATGCTGTTAAAATTGTTAAAATAGCACTTTTTCAATGCATTTAGCTTGAAAGTGGCTTATTTAACGTATAAAATGCTGTTAAAATTGTTAAAATAGCACTTTTTCAATGCATTTAGCTTGAAAGTGGCTTATTTTACGTTAACAATGCTGTTAAAATTGTTAAAATAGCACTTTTTCAATGCATTTAGCTTGAAAGTGGCTTATTTTACGTTAACAATGCTGTTAAAATTGTTAAAATAGCACTTTTTCAATGCATTTAGCTTGAAAGTGGCTTATTTAACGTATAAAATGCTGTTAAAATTGTTAAAATAGCACTTTTTCAATGCATTTAGCTTGAAAGTGGCTTATTTAACGTATAAAATGCTGTTAAAATTGTTAAAATAGCACTTTTTCAATGCATTTAGCTTGAAAGTGGCTTATTTTACGTTAACAATGCTGTTAAAATTGTTAAAATAGCACTTTTTCAATGCATTTAGCTTGAAAGTGGCTTATTTAACGTATAAAATGCTGTTAAAATTGTTAAAATAGCACTTTTTCAATGCATTTAGCTTGAAAGTGGCTTATTTAACGTATAAAATGCTGTTAAAATTGTTAAAATAGCACTTTTTCAATGCATTTAGCTTGAAAGTGGCTTATTTAACGTATAAAATGCTGTTAAAATTGTTAAAATAGCACTTTTTCAATGCATTTAGCTTGAAAGTGGCTTATTTTACGTTAACAATGCTGTTAAAATTGTTAAAATAGCACTTTTTCAATGCATTTAGCTTGAAAGTGGCTTATTTAACGTATAAAATGCTGTTAAAATTGTTAAAATAGCACTTTTTCAATGCATTTAGCTTGAAAGTGGCTTATTTAACGTATAAAATGCTGTTAAAATTGTTAAAATAGCACTTTTTCAATGCATTTAGCTTGAAAGTGGCTTATTTTACGTTAACAATGCTGTTAAAATTGTTAAAATAGCACTTTTTCAATGCATTTAGCTTGAAAGTGGCTTATTTAACGTATAAAATGCTGTTAAAATTGTTAAAATAGCACTTTTTCAATGCATTTAGCTTGAAAGTGGCTTATTTAACGTATAAAATGCTGTTAAAATTGTTAAAATAGCACTTTTTCAATGCATTTAGCTTGAAAGTGGCTTATTTTACGTTAACAATGCTGTTAAAATTGTTAAAATAGCACTTTTTCAATGCATTTAGCTTGAAAGTGGCTTATTTTACGTTAACAATGCTGTTAAAATTGTTAAAATAGCACTTTTTCAATGCATTTAGCTTGAAAGTGGCTTATTTAACGTATAAAATGCTGTTAAAATTGTTAAAATAGCACTTTTTCAATGCATTTAGCTTGAAAGTGGCTTATTTAACGTATAAAATGCTGTTAAAATTGTTAAAATAGCACTTTTTCAATGCATTTAGCTTGAAAGTGGCTTATTTAACGTATAAAATGCTGGTAAAATTGTTAAAATAGCACTTTTTCAATGCATTTAGCTTGAAAGTGGCTTATTTTACGTTAACAATGCTGTTAAAATTGTTAAAATAGCACTTTTTCAATGCATTTAGCTTGAAAGTGGCTTATTTTACGTTAACAATGCTGTTAAAATTGTTAAAATAGCACTTTTTCAATGCATTTAGCTTGAAAGTGGCTTATTTAACGTATAAAATGCTGTTAAAATTGTTAAAATAGCACTTTTTCAATGCATTTAGCTTGAAAGTGGCTTATTCAACGCATAAAATGCTGGTAAAATTGTTAAAATAGCACTTTTTCAATGCATTTAGCTTGAAAGTGGCTTATTTTACGTTAACAATGCTGTTAAAATTGTTAAAATAGCACTTTTTCAATGCATTTAGCTTGAAAGTGGCTTATTTTACGTTAACAATGCTGTTAAAATTGTTAAAATAGCACTTTTTCAATGCATTTAGCTTGAAAGTGGCTTATTTAACGTATAAAATGCTGTTAAAATTGTTAAAATAGCACTTTTTCAATGCATTTAGCTTGAAAGTGGCTTATTTAACGTATAAAATGCTGTTAAAATTGTTTAAATAGCACTTTTTCAATGCATTTAGCTTGAAAGTGGCTTATTTTACGTTAACAATGCTGTTAAAATTGTTAAAATAGCACTTTTTCAATGCATTTAGCTTGAAAGTGGCTTATTTAACGTATAAAATGCTGTTAAAATTGTTAAAATAGCACTTTTTCAATGCATTTAGCTTGAAAGTGGCTTATTTTACGTTAACAATGCTGTTAAAATTGTTAAAATAGCACTTTTTCAATGCATTTAGCTTGAAAGTGGCTTATTTAACGTATAAAATGCTGTTAAAATTGTTAAAATAGCACTTTTTCAATGCATTTAGCTTGAAAGTGGCTTATTTAACGTATAAAATGCTGGTAAAATTGTTAAAATAGCACTTTTTCAATGCATTTAGCTTGAAAGTGGCTTATTTTACGTTAACAATGCTGTTAAAATTGTTAAAATAGCACTTTTTCAATGCATTTAGCTTGAAAGTGGCTTATTTTACGTTAACAATGCTGTTAAAATTGTTAAAATAGCACTTTTTCAATGCATTTAGCTTGAAAGTGGCTTATTTAACGTATAAAATGCTGTTAAAATTGTTAAAATAGCACTTTTTCAATGCATTTAGCTTGAAAGTGGCTTATTTAACGTATAAAATGCTGTTAAAATTGTTAAAATAGCACTTTTTCAATGCATTTAGCTTGAAAGTGGCTTATTTTACGTTAACAATGCTGTTAAAATTGTTAAAATAGCACTTTTTCAATGCATTTAGCTTGAAAGTGGCTTATTTTACGTTAACAATGCTGTTAAAATTGTTAAAATAGCACTTTTTCAATGCATTTAGCTTGAAAGTGGCTTATTTTACGTTAACAATGCTGTTAAAATTGTTAAAATAGCACTTTTTCAATGCATTTAGCTTGAAAGTGGCTTATTTACGTTAACAATGCTGTTAAAATTGTTAAAATAGCACTTTTTCAATGCATTTAGCTTGAAAATGGCTTATTTAACGTATAAAATGCTGTTAAAATTGTTAAAATAGCACTTTTTCAATGCATTTAGCTTGAAAGTGGCTTATTTAACGTTAACAATGCTGTTAAAATTGTTAAAATAGCACTTTTTCAATGCATTTAGCTTGAAAGTGGCTTATTTAACGTATAAAATGCTGGTAAAATTGTTAAAATAGCACTTTTTCAATGCATTTAGCTTGAAAGTGGCTTATTTAACGTATAAAATGCTGGTAAAATTGTTAAAATAGCACTTTTTCAATGCATTTAGCTTGAAAGTGGCTTATTTTACGTTAACAATGCTGTTAAAATTGTTAAAATAGCACTTTTTCAATGCATTTAGCTTGAAAATGGCTTATTTAACGTTAACAATGCTGTTAAAATTGTTAAAATAGCACTTTTTCAATGCATTTAGCTTGAAAGTGGCTTATTTTACGTTAACAATGCTGTTAAAATTGTTAAAATAGCACTTTTTCAATGCATTTAGCTTGAAAGTGGCTTATTTAACGTATAAAATGCTGTTAAAATTGTTAAAATAGCACTTTTTCAATGCATTTAGCTTGAAAGTGGCTTATTTTACGTTAACAATGCTGTTAAAATTGTTAAAATAGCACTTTTTCAATGCATTTAGCTCGAAAGTGGCTTATTTTACGTTAACAATGCTGTTAAAATTGTTAAAATAGCACTTTTTCAATGCATTTAGCTTGAAAATGGCTTATTTAACGTATAAAATGCTGGTAAAATTGTTAAAATAGCACTTTTTCAATGCATTTAGCTTGAAAGTGGCTTATTTAACGTATAAAATGCTGGTAAAATTGTTAAAATAGCACTTTTTCAATGCATTTAGCTTGAAAGTGGCTTATTTTACGTTAACAATGCTGTTAAAATTGTTAAAATAGCACTTTTTCAATGCATTTAGCTTGAAAATGGCTTATTTAACGTTAACAATGCTGTTAAAATTGTTAAAATAGCACTTTTTCAATGCATTTAGCTTGAAAGTGGCTTATTTTACGTTAACAATGCTGTTAAAATTGTTAAAATAGCACTTTTTCAATGCATTTAGCTTGAAAGTGGCTTATTTAACGTATAAAATGCTGGTAAAATTGTTAAAATAGCACTTTTTCAATGCATTTAGCTTGAAAGTGGCTTATTTAACGTATAAAATGCTGGTTAAAATTGTTAAAATAGCACTTTTTCAATGCATTTAGCTTGAAAGTGGCTTATTTTACGTTAACAATGCTGTTAAAATTGTTAAAATAGCACTTTTTCAATGCATTTAGCTTGAAAGTGGCTTATCTAACGTATAAAATGCTGTTAAAGTTGTTAAAATAGCACTTTTTCAATGCATTTAGCTTGAAAGTGGCTTATTTTACGTTAACAATGCTGTTAAAATTGTTAAAATAGCACTTTTTCAATGCATTTAGCTTGAAAGTGGCTTATTTAACGTATAAAATGCTGGTAAAATTGTTAAAATAGCACTTTTTCAATGCATTTAGCTTGAAAGTGGCTTATTTAACGTATAAAATGCTGGTAAAATTGTTAAAATAGCACTTTTTCAATGCATTTAGCTTGAAAGTGGCTTATTTTACGTTAACAATGCTGTTAAAATTGTTAAAATAGCACTTTTTCAATGCATTTAGCTTGAAAATGGCTTATTTAACGTTAACAATGCTGTTAAAATTGTTAAAATAGCACTTTTTCAATGCATTTAGTTTGAAAGTGGCTTATTTTACGTTAACAATGCTGTTAAAATTGTTAAAATAGCACTTTTTCAATGCATTTAGCTTGAAAGTGGCTTATTTAACGTATAAAATGCTGTTAAAATTGTTAAAATAGCACTTTTTCAATGCATTTAGCTTGAAAGTGGCTTATTTTACGTTAACAATGCTGTTAAAATTGTTAAAATAGCACTTTTTCAATGCATTTAGTTTGAAAGTGGCTTATTTTACGTTAACAATGCTGTTAAAATTGTTAAAATAGCACTTTTTCAATGCATTAAGGTTGAAAGTGGCTTATTTAACGTATAAAATGCTGTTAAAATTGTTAAAATAGCACTTTTTCAATGCATTTAGCTTGAAAATGGCTTATTTTACGTTAACAATGCTGTTAAAATTGTTAAAATAGCACTTTTTCAATGCATTTAGCTTGAAAGTGGCTTATTTAACGTATAAAATGCTGTTAAAATTGTTAAAATAGCACTTTTTCAATGCATTTAGCTTGAAAATGGCTTATTTTACGTTAACAATGCTGTTAAAATTGTTAAAATAGCACTTTTTCAATGCATTTAGCTTGAAAATGGCTTATTTAACGTATAAAATGCTGTTAAAATTGTTAAAATAGCACAGTTAAGACGACAGCGCAGTAAGGAGTTAAGACGACAGCGCAACACGAGAAACGCCACGCAGCAGAACGCGCCACCGATAAACAAACAAACCACGCACGACCGATAAACAAACAAACCACAAAGCAGCGCGCACAACATAATTTGCAACGCAGCATTATTCAGCACGCAGCATAATTCAACACGGACCAGCGCACCAGCATCCATCCAAACAGTTCAGTTGATACTCAGACGCTAATCCGAACGGTTATTAACTCCGCCGGTCGATGGAAATAAAGTTAAGTTTTTTTAAAAACACTTCTCCCGGACACCGTGCGTTAACTGGCGCCCGAATAGGGACCGCGCTATGTGAAAAATAAAGTTAAGGTGCAAGTGAAAAGTAACCACGTTAGAGTGAAAGTTACCACCAAATCCTAAACTAAAAAAGACTTCCTGATCGCCGAGTGCAGCCGTGTGAAAAGGATCCCGAGTCACCTGTGCAGTTAGCAGCTCACGCAGGACAAAAAGGAACCATCCATCACACTGAGAAGGAAGAATATCATAGCCGGTTTCCCAGCAAAAAACAACACATCGCCCGTTAGAGGAGCGAAAAACAACATAAGGCCCGTTAGAGGAGCGAAAAACAACATAAGGCCCGCTAGAGGAGCTGATAAAGACAACATAAGACGTACATCCAACGCCCGAAACAGGATGCGTATGGTACCGTAAGTACAGTGAATTATAAAAAATCGTAAGTGAAAATTTCAAACAGTGAAAAAAATCAAAAACGAGTATTAAAAACGATTGCAAATTAATATTACATATTACTAACTCAATCAAGTGAAGTTAAAAACGTGTTTAAACTAACGAAAAAATCCTGGAGGATCTAATTAATTCATTACAATCTCTAACATTGAAAATGTCGAGACCCGAACTTGATCAAATTATCAACCGCATTGCCGCACTCGAAGCGTGCAATATTGCCCCCACTTTTATCGATTATTCTGATCCACCGCTTTATTTCACAAAGCCAGATGGAACAAGTGTAAATCCTGAAACTTTTGAAAAAATTCCCGATTTGGTAAAAGATCTACCAACATTCACTGGGGATCCCAGCGAACTGAATAGCTGGTTAAATGATGTAGACAGTTTAGTGAAACTCTATCAAACTAAAGGTACAGATACCATCGAACGTCAAAATAAATACCACATGATCTGCAAATTCATTCGTAGAAAAATACGCGGTGAAGCGAATGACTCACTCGTCGCTTCAAACGTAGGCATAAATTGGAACCTGATCAAAAAAACATTGATCACCTATTACGGCGAAAAACGTGACTTGGAAACATTGGACTTCCAACTCATGAGCGTGCAACAGAAGAACCGCTCACTTGAAGTATATTACGACGAGGTGAACAGATTACTGTCCCTCATCGCAAATCAAATAAATACCGATGAAAGGTTTACACACCCCGAAGCTTCCAGAGCTTTAATTGAAATGTACAACAAAAAAGCAATTGATGCTTTCATGAGAGGACTCGATGGAGACGTTTACAAGTTCATAAGGAATTATGAGCCAACATCGCTTGCAGGAGCATACAGCTATTGTATCTCTTTCCAAAATATTGAATGCAGAAAAATGTTAACAAAACCGAGAACATACACTCCACCAACGGCACCAAGGAATATGATTCCCTTACCGCCACCAACACCAATAAGGTACACACATGCCCAGCCACCACCTAGGCCTCATTACCCAAAACCTCCAATGTATGGAAATCGAAATTTTAACAATTTCATTCCAAGGCACCAACAGCCCTTTCAAAAAATGCAATCTAATCAATTTCAACGTCAACCTCCACCAGAACCGATGGACGTTGATCAATCTATCAGAACTCGCCAAGTAAATTACGGAAATCGTCCAAATTCAAACAATGTGAGACCACCAAAACGACCTAGAGTCAATAATATCCAAACAAACGCCAGAAACATAAACAACATTAATCATATAGCAGATGCCAATCTTGCACAAACATTCGAAAACGTAAACAACAACGTGAATAACACAACGGTTGACAATGTGCAACAGTCATTCGAACGATATTTCAGAACAATTGAAAAACAAGAAGGTAATAACTTCAGAGAAACTTTTGAAGAAGCAGAGCTGAATTTTTTAGAATAAACTCAGCGTTGCCTTACTTCTTATTCTATGGTAACGCTTCAGAACCACTCAAAATGTTAATTGATACTGGATCTAATAAAAATTACATACATCCAAAATATGCAAAAATTTCACACAAGGTTGATAAACCATTTTTCGTATCATCCGTAGCAGGAGATATTAAAATCGACGCTTATTCTCAAGCACGATTATTCAAACCATATTCAGATAAAATGCTAAAATTTTATCATTTAGAAAATTTAAAATCGTTTGATGCCATAATTGGACACGATTCACTAAAGGAAATTAAAGCAGTAATTGACACAGCCAATGAAATATTAATCATTGATGGCACACATGTCATTCCATTACAACAATACCAACTACAGGAAGTAAATAAAATAAACATTCGTGATAATCATCTGAACCAAAACGAAAAAAGAAAGCTACATGACCTATTACAGGAATATCAAGATCTTTTCCAACCACCAGATTTGAAACTACCTTGTACATCGCGAGTAAAAGCGACAATAAGAACAAAAGATGAATCACCAGTTTATAGTAAAACGTATCCCTATCCCCAAGCACTTAAAGGTGAAGTTAACAAGCAAATTGAAAAACTCCTAAATGATGGAATCATCAGACCTTCGAAATCCCCATACAATGCACCAGTGTGGATTGTTCCAAAAAAACTGGATGCTGCCAATGAAAAAAAATATAGACTTGTCGTAGACTACAGAAAATTGAACACTCAAACAATAAGCGATAAATATCCTATTCCGGATCCATCTACTGTTTTAGCCAATCTAGGTTCAAATAAATATTTCACAACTCTTGACTTAGCGTCAGGATTTCATCAAGTACCTATGTCGGAAAATGATATCGAAAAAACTGCATTTTCAATAAACAACGGAAAATATGAATTCGTACGCATGCCATTTGGTTTAAAAAATGCCCCTTCAATATTCCAACGCGTCATGGACGACACTTTAAGGGAACACATCGGAAAAATTTGTCACATATACATCGATGACATAATCATTTTTAGCAAAACAGTTGAAGAACATCTGCAAAATTTAAGAATTGTTCTAGAAACTCTGAGAGCCGCTAATTTCAAAATACAACCGGATAAATCTGAATTTCTAAAGACAGAAGTTGAATTCCTCGGATTCATAGTCTCAAGTGAAGGACTTAAACCAAATATAAAAAAGATTGAAGCCATAAAAAAATTCCCAGAACCACAAAACCTTAAAGAACTAAGAAGATTCTTAGGAATGTCAGGTTACTACCGCAGGTTTATTAAAAACTATGCACAACTGGCAAAACCCATCACAAAACTCCTAAGAGGGGAGGATGGCCATCGCCAAATTTCCAAACACGAATCAAAAAATTTCCCTATTAAATTTGATCAAACCGCAAAAAACGCATTTCAAACCCTTAAAGACATAATATCTTCTAATGATGTTTTAGCTTTTCCAGATTTCCAGAAGCCATTCGAACTAACAACAGACGCATCGGAAAAAGCACTAGGAGCTGTGCTTTCACAAAAATGTCACGACGGTGATAGACCGATAACCTTCATTTCTCGTACTCTTTCCAAAACAGAGGAAAATTATGCAACCAACGAAAAGGAAATGCTTGCCATCGTTTGGGCACTACAAACATTGAGAAATTTCATATACGGAGCTAAAATTAATATTCATACAGATCATCAACCATTAACATTTGCTTTATCTCCGCAGAACAACAACGCAAAACTGAAAAGATGGAAATCTTTCATGGAGGAACACGATTACCAATTATTCTACAAACCCGGAAGATCAAACGTTGTAGCAGATGCACTTTCCCGTATACAACTAAACTCATTAACGCCAACTCAGCACTCAGCTGACGAAGACGATCATTCTTATATACCTTCAACAGAAGCACCAATTAATGTATTCCACAACCAACTAGTATTTAAAATTGGAACTAATTCTTCATACCAATTAATTACCCCTTTCCCAAAATTCAGAAGACATATTTTTATTGAACCAACATTTACTTCTGATTTTATCAAGGATAAATTCAAAAAATTAATCAATCCAAATGTAATTAATGGAATTCACACAGATGAACAAACAATGGGAATTATCCAAGAAGTTTATAAAACTCTCTACAATCCAAAAACAATCAAAGCTAGATTTTCCCAAAGACAAGTACAAGACCTATGCGATGAAGAAACACAAATTGAAGAAATCAAGAATATTCATAATTTTGCTCACAGAAATGCTAAGGAAAACTCATTGCAATTTATAAAAAAATTCTACTTTCCCGGAATGAGAAAAAGTATTCAAAACATTGTAAAAAATTGTGAGATATGTAAAACAGAAAAATACGAGAGAAAACCCCAAGAATTTATACCAGTAAAAACACCAATACCGACATATCCTGGAGAAATTATCCATATTGACATATTTGCTTATAACGCAAACTTTTTATTTATCTCATCTATAGATAAATTTTCAAAATACGTTAAAATACGACCGATAAAATCGAAATCAATCGCTGATATAAAGGAAGTTTTACTACAACTCCTATATGACTGGGACTTACCAGCTCAAATTGTAATAGACAACGAATGTACGTTTGTCTCAAACGTTATCGAACAATCAATACTAAACCTAGGAACAAAAATATTTAAAACTCCAGTTAATCGTTCAGAAACGAATGGACAAATAGAACGTTGCCATTCAACAATTAGAGAAATCGCTAGATGCACAAAAAAACTCAATCCAGAGATGAGCATTATAACATTAGTACAACAAGCTGTTTATAAGTATAATCACAGCATACATTCATTCATAAAGGATACACCACGAAATGTGTATGTAGGAGAAATATCAAACGATCCGCTAGAGAGATCAAGAATAAGAGAAAAAACAAATGAAAGAATACTACAGATATTCAAAAAGAATGAAGAAAAAATCAAAGATGAAAAATATAAGGATTACGTAGAAAACGAATATGCATTCGAAAAGAAAAAGACGAATAACAAACGCGAAAGTCGTTTTAATGCAGTAAAAGTAAAGGAGAATCATCCAACATATATTATCGATTCAAACAATCGAAAAATACATAAAGTAAACTTAAGAAAGTAATGAAAAAATATTAATACTTTTTCAAAATTGTTTTAACTATCGTTACAGAATACTTACGATCCTGTTGATCAAACTAATTTTCGCAGACATAAACATATATGATTTAAATAACAATCCATTAGCCATAATACCGATAGGTAAAGCTAAGATTCAAATTGGATACGTAAGAACAATACATCCAATAGATTTAACTGATATAAACGAAACAATAGAGAAAACATTACAAGATAGTCCAAATGGAAATTCTACTGAATCTATCGAAAATTTGATCAGCATAAAAGCTAGCATGCTAAAGGACACTTTTGCGAAAATCAAACCATTTGTGAAAAGACAAAAACGATGGGACACGATAGGAAAAATTTGGAAATGGATCGCTGGAACTCCAGATGCAGACGACCTACATGTCATAAACTCCACAATGAACTCCCTGATAGCAGAAAGCAACAAACAAATAATAATCAACCAAGGCTTCAACGACAGGTTGAAACAAATAACTGATGTCGCTAACCAAGTCGTAAATATCGAAAACGAACGCTATGAGTCACACCAAGTGGAAATTCGGAAACTTATTCTACTTTCCAACATAAATATGCTACAAGAAAAATTGGATGTCATAGAAGACGCTATACTGTTAGCTAAAAACGGTATTCCGAGCAGTAAGCTACTATCCCTTGAGGATCTGACATCAATAGAACAGTTTCTTGAGAAGAATAACATTAAATACAACACACCGGAAGAATTGCTAAGGCAATCAACTGCCCAAGTAGCAGTAAATGAATCTCATATACTATACATGCTAAAGTTCCCCAAACTATCTTCAAAAATCTACGAGTACGAATACATTGACTCGATAATACAACACGATGCACGTATAATCGTCACACAAAACTTTATATTACAAAATCAAACCCACGTATATTCCATGACAGAGAAGTGCCAACAACAAGAAGATGTTTATATATGTCCGCAAATCGGCATACAACAACCCACAACATGCATTCAACAAATTGTGAGAAGAGAAGATTCACAATGTGACTACGAAAAGATTTATAGTCGAGGCTTCATAAAAAGAATCAAAGACGACACAATACTAATCAACGACGCAATAGCAGAAATCGCATCAAACTGCAGCAAAATGAACCAAGTACTGAACGGTTCCTACGTCATACAATTCGAAAATTGTAACATTATCATTAATGGAGAAATTTATTCAAACGACGAAGTCACCATTCCTGGTAAACCATTCAAATCAACAGCAGGAATCAACATCGATAAGGGTGAAATCGAACATAAACCGCCTCTCCAACTCGTACAAAAACTCACCATAGAACATAGAGAAAAACTAAAAAGTATTAACTTGCAGAATGATTCTCTAAGATGGAAAATTAATGTATTCGGAGGAACTTTTGCATTCATATGCCTATGCGCATTTATAATCTGTTTATTCTTCCACTTCAAGAGAACGACGATAAAAGTAAACATGACTCAAGCGAAACGACCAGAAACGTTCGTTAGCAGACCAACTTCATTCCACGCAGCAACGAGACTTTGAGGGCAAAGTCATTTAAGAGGGGAGGAGTTAAGACGACAGCGCGTAAGGAGTTAAGACGACAGCGCAACACGAGAAACGCACGCAGCAGAACGCGCCACGATAACAAACAAACCACGCACGACCGATAAACATAACAAACCACAAAGCAGCGCGCACAACATAATTTGCAACGCAGCATTATTCAGCACGCAGCATAATTCAACACGGACCAGCGCACCAGCATCCATCCAAACAGTTCAGTTGATACTCAGACGTTAATCCGAACGGTTATTAACTCCGCCGGTCGATGGAAATAAAGTTAAGTTTTTTTTAAAACACTTCTCCCGGACACCGTGCGTTAACTCACTTCAAGGCTAAATTAATTAAAAAGGTGCTAATATGTAATAATTTAAACAGCAGTTCATACGTAAAATAAGAACTTTCAGGCTAAATTAAGTAAAAAGTGCTATATTTACAATTTTAACCGCATTTCATACGTAAAATAAGACACTTTCAGGCTAAATTAAGTTAAAAAGTGCTAATATTTACAATTTTAACCGCATTTCATACGTAAAATAAGACACTTTCAGGCTAAATTAAGTAAAAAAGTGCTAATATTTACAATTTTAACCGCATTTCATACGTAAAATAAGACACTTTCAGGCTAAATTAAGTAAAAAAGTGCTAATATTTACAATTTTAACCGCATTTCATACGTAAAATAAGACACTTTCAGGCTAAATTAAGTAAAAAAGTGCTAATATTTACAATTTTAACCGCATTTCATACGTAAAATAAGACACTTTCAGGCTAAATTAAGTAAAAAGTGCTAATATTTACAATTTTAAACCGCATTTCATACGTAAAATAAGACACTTTCAGGCTAAATTAAGTAAAAAAGTGCTAATATTTACAATTTTAACCGCATTTCATACGTAAAATAAGACACTTTCAGGCTAAATTAAGTAAAAAGTGCTAATATTTACAATTTTAACAGCATTTCATACGTAAAATAAGACACTTTCAGGCTAAATTAAGTAAAAAGTGCTAATATTTACAATTTTAACCGCATTTCATACGTAAAATAAGACACTTTCAGGCTAAATTAAGTAAAAAGTGCTAATATTTACAATTTTAACCGCATTTCATACGTAAAATAAGACACTTTCAGGCTAAATTAAGTAAAAAGTGCTAATATTTACAATTTTAACCGCATTTCATACGTAAAATAAGACACTTTCAGGCTAAATTAAGTAAAAAGTGCTAATATTTACAATTTTAACAGCATTTCATACGTAAAATAAGACACTTTCAGGCTAAATTAAGTAAAAAGTGCTAATATTTACAATTTTAACAGCATTTCATACGTAAAATAAGACACTTTCAGGCTAAATTAAGTAAAAAGTGCTAATATTTACAATTTTAACAGCATTTCATACGTAAAATAAGACACTTTCAGGCTAAATTAAGTAAAAAGTGCTAATATTTACAATTTTAACCGCATTTCATACGTAAAATAAGACACTTTCAGGCTAAATTAAGTAAAAAAGTGCTAATATTTACAATTTTAACCGCATTTCATACGTAAAATAAGACACTTTCAGGCTAAATTAAGTAAAAAGTGCTAATATTTACAATTTTAACAGCATTTCATACGTAAAATAAGACACTTTCAGGCTAAATTAAGTAAAAAGTGCTAATATTTACAATTTTAACAGCATTTCATACGTAAAATAAGACACTTTCAGGCTAAATTAAGTAAAAAGTGCTAATATTTACAATTTTAACCGCATTTCATACGTAAAATAAGACACTTTCAGGCTAAATTAAGTAAAAAGTGCTAATATTTACAATTTTAACCGCATTTCATACGTAAAATAAGACACTTTCAGGCTAAATTAAGTAAAAAGTGCTAATATTTACAATTTTAACCGCATTTCATACGTAAAATAAGACACTTTCAGGCTAAATTAAGTAAAAAGTGCTAATATTTACAATTTTAACAGCATTTCATACGTAAAATAAGACACTTTCAGGCTAAATTAAGTAAAAAGTGCTAATATTTACAATTTTAACCGCATTTCATACGTAAAATAAGACACTTTCAGGCTAAATTAAGTAAAAAAGTGCTAATATTTACAATTTTAACAGCATTTCATACGTAAAATAAGACACTTTCAGGCTAAATTAAGTAAAAAGTGCTAATATTTACAATTTTAAACAGCATTTCATACGTAAAATAAGACACTTTCAGGCTAAATTAAGTAAAAAGTGCTAATATTTACAATTTTAACAGCATTTCATACGTAAAATAAGACACTTTCAGGCTAAATTAAGTAAAAAGTGCTAATATTTACAATTTTAAACAGCATTTCATACGTAAAATAAGACACTTTCAGGCTAAATTAAGTAAAAAGTGCTAATATTTACAATTTTAAACAGCATTTCATACGTAAAATAAGACACTTTCAGGCTAAATTAAGTAAAAAAGTGCTAATATTTACAATTTTAACCGCATTTCATACGTAAAATAAGACACTTTCAGGCTAAATTAAGTAAAAAGTGCTAATATTTATAATTTTAACCGCATTTCATACGTAAAATAAGACACTTTCAGGCTAAATTAAGTAAAAAGTGCTAATATTTACAATTTTAACAGCATTTCATACGTAAAATAAGACACTTTCAGGCTAAATTAAGTAAAAAGTGCTAATATTTACAATTTTAACAGCATTTCATACGTAAAATAAGACACTTTCAGGCTAAATTAAGTAAAAAAGTGCTAATATTTACAATTTTAACAGCATTTCATACGTAAAATAAGACACTTTCAGGCTAAATTAAGTAAAAAGTGCTAATATTTACAATTTTAACAGCATTTCATACGTAAAATAAGACACTTTCAGGCTAAATTAAGTAAAAAGTGCTAATATTTACAATTTTAACAGCATTTCATACGTAAAATAAGACACTTTCAGGCTAAATTAAGTAAAAAGTGCTAATATTTATAATTTTAACAGCATTTCATACGTAAAATAAGACACTTTCAGGCTAAATTAAGTAAAAAGTGCTAATATTTACAATTTTAACCAGCATTTCATACGTAAAATAAGACACTTTCAGGCTAAATTAAGTAAAAAGTGCTAATATTTACAATTTTAACAGCATTTCATACGTAAAATAAGACACTTTCAGGCTAAATTAAGTAAAAAGTGCTAATATTTACAATTTTAACAGCATTTCATACGTAAAATAAGACACTTTCAGGCTAAATTAAGTAAAAAGTGCTAATATTTACAATTTTAACAGCATTTCATACGTAAAATAAGACACTTTCAGGCTAAATTAAGTAAAAAGTGCTAATATTTACAATTTTAACAGCATTTCATACGTAAAATAAGACACTTTCAGGCTAAATTAAGTAAAAAAGTGCTAATATTTACAATTTTAACAGCATTTCATACGTAAAATAAGACACTTTCAGGCTAAATTAAGTAAAAAGTGCTAATATTTACAATTTTAACCGCATTTCATACGTAAAATAAGACACTTTCAGGCTAAATTAAGTAAAAAGTGCTAATATTTACAATTTTAACAGCATTTCATACGTAAAATAAGACACTTTCAGGCTAAATTAAGTAAAAAGTGCTAATATTTACAATTTTAACAGCATTTCATACGTAAAATAAGACACTTTCAGGCTAAATTAAGTAAAAAGTGCTAATATTTACAATTTTAACAGCATTTCATACGTAAAATAAGACACTTTCAGGCTAAATTAAGTAAAAAGTGCTAATATTTACAATTTTAACCGCATTTCATACGTAAAATAAGACACTTTCAGGCTAAATTAAGTAAAAAGTGCTAATATTTACAATTTTAACAGCATTTCATACGTAAAATAAGACACTTTCAGGCTAAATTAAGTAAAAAGTGCTAATATTTACAATTTTAACAGCATTTCATACGTAAAATAAGACACTTTCAGGCTAAATTAAGTAAAAAGTGCTAATATTTACAATTTTAACAGCATTTCATACGTAAAATAAGACACTTTCAGGCTAAATTAAGTAAAAAGTGCTAATATTTACAATTTTAACCGCATTTCATACGTAAAATAAGACACTTTCAGGCTAAATTAAGTAAAAAGTGCTAATATTTACAATTTTAACAGCATTTCATACGTAAAATAAGACACTTTCAGGCTAAATTAAGTAAAAAGTGCTAATATTTACAATTTTAACAGCATTTCATACGTAAAATAAGACACTTTCAGGCTAAATTAAGTAAAAAGTGCTAATATTTACAATTTAAACCGCATTTCATACGTAAAATAAGACACTTTCAGGCTAAATTAAGTAAAAAGTGCTAATATTTACAATTTTAACAGCATTTCATACGTAAAATAAGACACTTTCAGGCTAAATTAAGTAAAAAGTGCTAATATTTACAATTTTAACAGCATTTCATACGTAAAATAAGACACTTTCAGGCTAAATTAAGTAAAAAGTGCTAATATTTACAATTTTAACAGCATTTCATACGTAAAATAAGACACTTTCAGGCTAAATTAAGTAAAAAGTGCTAATATTTACAATTTTAACAGCATTTCATACGTAAAATAAGACACTTTCAGGCTAAATTAAGTAAAAAGTGCTAATATTTACAATTTTAACCGCATTTCATACGTAAAATAAGACACTTTCAGGCTAAATTAAGTAAAAAGTGCTAATATTTACAATTTTAACCGCATTTCATACGTAAAATAAGACACTTTCAGGCTAAATTAAGTAAAAAGTGCTAATATTTATAATTTTAAACAGCATTTCATACGTAAAATAAGACACTTTCAGGCTAAATTAAGTAAAAAGTGCTAATAATTATAATTTTAACAGCATTTCATACGTAAAATAAGACACTTTCAGGCTAAATTAAGTAAAAAGTGCTAATATTTACAATTTTAACCGCATTTCATACGTAAAATAAGACACTTTCAGGCTAAATTAAGTAAAAAGTGCTAATATTTACAATTTTAACAGCATTTCATACGTAAAATAAGACACTTTCAGGCTAAATTAAGTAAAAAGTGCTAATATTTACAATTTTAACCGCATTTCATACGTAAAATAAGACACTTTCAGGCTAAATTAAGTAAAAAGTGCTAATATTTACAATTTAACAGCATTTCATACGTAAAATAAGACACTTTCAGGCTAAATTAAGTAAAAAAGTGCTAATATTTACAATTTTAACAGCATTTCATACGTAAAATAAGACACTTTCAGGCTAAATTAAGTAAAAAGTGCTAATATTTACAATTTTAACAGCATTTCATACGTAAAATAAGACACTTTCAGGCTAAATTAAGTAAAAAGTGCTAATATTTACAATTTTAACCAGCATTTCATACGTAAAATAAGACACTTTCAGGCTAAATTAAGTAAAAATGTGCTAATATTTACAATTTTAACCGCATTTCATACGTAAAATAAGACACTTTCAGGCTAAATTAAGTAAAAAGTGCTAATATTTACAATTTTAACAGCATTTCATACGTAAAATAAGACACTTTCAGGCTAAATTAAGTAAAAAGTGCTAATATTTACAATTTTAACAGCATTTCATACGTAAAATAAGACACTTTCAGGCTAAATTAAGTAAAAAGTGCTAATATTTACAATTTTAACAGCATTTCATACGTAAAATAAGACACTTTCAGGCTAAATTAAGTAAAAAGTGCTAATATTTACAATTTTAACCGCATTTCATACGTAAAATAAGACACTTTCAGGCTAAATTAAGTAAAAAGTGCTAATATTTACAATTTTAACCGCATTTCATACGTAAAATAAGACACTTTCAGGCTAAATTAAGTAAAAAGTGCTAATATTTACAATTTTAACCGCATTTCATACGTAAAATAAGACACTTTCAGGCTAAATTAAGTAAAAAGTGCTAATATTTACAATTTTAACCGCATTTCATACGTAAAATAAGACACTTTCAGGCTAAATTAAGTAAAAAGTGCTAATATTTACAATTTTAACCGCATTTCATACGTAAAATAAGACACTTTCAGGCTAAATTAAGTAAAAAGTGCTAATATTTACAATTTTAACCGCATTTCATACGTAAAATAAGACACTTTCAGGCTAAATTAAGTAAAAAGTGCTAATATTTACAATTTTAACAGCATTTCATACGTAAAATAAGACACTTTCAGGCTAAATTAAGTAAAAAGTGCTAATATTTACAATTTTAACAGCATTTCATACGTAAAATAAGACACTTTCAGGCTAAATTAAGTAAAAAGTGCTAATATTTACAATTTTAACCGCATTTCATACGTAAAATAAGACACTTTCAGGCTAAATTAAGTAAAAAGTGCTAATATTTACAATTTTAACAGCATTTCATACGTAAAATAAGACACTTTCAGGCTAAATTAAGTAAAAAGTGCTAATATTTACAATTTTAACCGCATTTCATACGTAAAATAAGACACTTTCAGGCTAAATTAAGTAAAAAGTGCTAATATTTACAATTTTAACAGCATTTCATACGTAAAATAAGACACTTTCAGGCTAAATTAAGTAAAAAGTGCTAATATTTACAATTTTAACAGCATTTCATACGTAAAATAAGACACTTTCAGGCTAAATTAAGTAAAAAGTGCTAATATTTACAATTTTAACCGCATTTCATACGTAAAATAAGACACTTTCAGGCTAAATTAAGTAAAAAGTGCTAATATTTACAATTTTAACCGCATTTCATACGTAAAATAAGACACTTTCAGGCTAAATTAAGTAAAAAGTGCTAATATTTACAATTTTAACCGCATTTCATACGTAAAATAAGACACTTTCAGGCTAAATTAAGTAAAAAGTGCTAATATTTACAATTTTAACAGCATTTCATACGTAAAATAAGACACTTTCAGGCTAAATTAAGTAAAAAGTGCTAATATTTACAATTTTAACAGCATTTCATACGTAAAATAAGACACTTCAGGCTAAATTAAGTAAAAAGTGCTAATATTTACAATTTTAACAGCATTTCATACGTAAAATAAGACACTTTCAGGCTAAATTAAGTAAAAGTGCTAATATTTACAATTTTAACCAGCATTTCATACGTAAAATAAGACACTTTCAGGCTAAATTAAGTAAAAAGTGCTAATATTTACAATTTTAACCGCATTTCATACGTAAAATAAGACACTTTCAGGCTAAATTAAGTAAAAAGTGCTAATATTTACAATTTTAACAGCATTTCATACGTAAATAAGACACTTTCAGGCTAAATTAAGTAAAAAGTGCTAATATTTACAATTTTAACAGCATTTCATACGTAAAATAAGACACTTTCAGGCTAAATTAAGTAAAAAGTGCTAATATTTACAATTTTAACCGCATTTCATACGTAAAATAAGACACTTTCAGGCTAAATTAAGTAAAAAGTGCTAATATTTACAATTTTAACAGCATTTCATACGTAAAATAAGACACTTTCAGGCTAAATTAAGTAAAAAGTGCTAATATTTACAATTTTAAACAGCATTTCATACGTAAAATAAGACACTTTCAGGCTAAATTAAGTAAAAAGTGCTAATATTTACAATTTTAACAGCATTTCATACGTAAAATAAGACACTTTCAGGCTAAATTAAGTAAAAAGTGCTAATATTTACAATTTTAACAGCATTTCATACGTAAAATAAGACACTTTCAGGCTAAATTAAGTAAAAAGTGCTAATATTTACAATTTTAACAGCATTTCATACGTAAAATAAGACACTTTCAGGCTAAATTAAGTAAAAAGTGCTAATATTTACAATTTTAACAGCATTTCATACGTAAAATAAGACACTTTCAGGCTAAATTAAGTAAAAAGTGCTAATATTTACAATTTAAACCGCATTTCATACGTAAAATAAGACACTTTCAGGCTAAATTAAGTAAAAAGTGCTAATATTTACAATTTTAACCGCATTTCATACGTAAAATAAGACACTTTCAGGCTAAATTAAGTAAAAAGTGCTAATATTTACAATTTTAACAGCATTTCATACGTAAATAAGACACTTTCAGGCTAAATTAAGTAAAAAGTGCTAATATTTACAATTTAACAGCATTTCATACGTAAAATAAGACACTTTCAGGCTAAATTAAGTAAAAAGTGCTAATATTTACAATTTTAACCGCATTTCATACGTAAAATAAGACACTTTCAGGCTAAATTAAGTAAAAAGTGCTAATATTTACAATTTTAACAGCATTTCATACGTAAAATAAGACACTTTCAGGCTAAATTAAGTAAAAAGTGCTAATATTTACAATTTTAACCGCATTTCATACGTAAAATAAGACACTTTCAGGCTAAATTAAGTAAAAAGTGCTAATATTTACAATTTTAACCGCATTTCATACGTAAAATAAGACACTTTCAGGCTAAATTAAGTAAAAAGTGCTAATATTTACAATTTTAACCGCATTTCATACGTAAAATAAGACACTTTCAGGCTAAATTAAGTAAAAAGTGCTAATATTTACAATTTTAACCGCATTTCATACGTAAAATAAGACACTTTCAGGCTAAATTAAGTAAAAAGTGCTAATATTTACAATTTTAACAGCATTTCATACGTAAAATAAGACACTTTCAGGCTAAATTAAGTAAAAAGTGCTAATATTTACAATTTTAACAGCATTTCATACGTAAAATAAGACACTTTCAGGCTAAATTAAGTAAAAAGTGCTAATATTTACAATTTTAACAGCATTTCATACGTAAAATAAGACACTTTCAGGCTAAATTAAGTAAAAAGTGCTAATATTTACAATTTTAACCGCATTTCATACGTAAAATAAGACACTTTCAGGCTAAATTAAGTAAAAAGTGCTAATATTTACAATTTTAACAGCATTTCATACGTAAAATAAGACACTTTCAGGCTAAATTAAGTAAAAAGTGCTAATATTTACAATTTTAACAGCATTTCATACGTAAAATAAGACACTTTCAGGCTAAATTAAGTAAAAAGTGCTAATATTTACAATTTTAACCGCATTTCATACGTAAAATAAGACACTTTCAGGCTAAATTAAGTAAAAAGTGCTAATATTTACAATTTTAACAGCATTTCATACGTAAAATAAGACACTTTCAGGCTAAATTAAGTAAAAAGTGCTAATATTTACAATTTTAACAGCATTTCATACGTAAAATAAGACACTTTCAGGCTAAATTAAGTAAAAAGTGCTAATATTTATCAATTTTAACAGCATTTCATACGTAAAATAAGACACTTTCAGGCTAAATTAAGTAAAAAGTGCTAATATTTACAATTTTAACAGCATTTCATACGTAAAATAAGACACTTTCAGGCTAAATTAAGTAAAAAGTGCTAATATTTACAATTTTAACAGCATTTCATACGTAAAATAAGACACTTTCAGGCTAAATTAAGTAAAAAGTGCTAATATTTACAATTTTAACCGCATTTCATACGTAAAATAAGACACTTTCAGGCTAAATTAAGTAAAAAGTGCTAATATTTACAATTTTAACAGCATTTCATACGTAAAATAAGACACTTTCAGGCTAAATTAAGTAAAAAGTGCTAATATTTACAATTTTAACAGCATTTCATACGTAAAATAAGACACTTTCAGGCTAAATTAAGTAAAAAGTGCTAATATTTACAATTTTAACCGCATTTCATACGTAAAATAAGACACTTTCAGGCTAAATTAAGTAAAAAGTGCTAATATTTACAATTTTAACAGCATTTCATACGTAAAATAAGACACTTTCAGGCTAAATTAAGTAAAAAGTGCTAATATTTACAATTTTAACAGCATTTCATACGTAAAATAAGACACTTTCAGGCTAAATTAAGTAAAAAGTGCTAATATTTACAATTTTAACAGCATTTCATACGTAAAATAAGACACTTTCAGGCTAAATTAAGTAAAAAGTGCTAATATTTACAATTTTAACAGCATTTCATACGTAAAATAAGACACTTTCAGGCTAAATTAAGTAAAAAGTGCTAATATTTACAATTTTAACCAGCATTTCATACGTAAAATAAGACACTTTCAGGCTAAATTAAGTAAAAAGTGCTAATATTTATAATTTTAACAGCATTTCATACGTAAAATAAGACACTTTCAGGCTAAATTAAGTAAAAAGTGCTAATATTTACAATTTTTAACAGCATTTCATACGTAAAATAAGACACTTTCAGGCTAAATTAAGTAAAAAGTGCTAATATTTACAATTTTAACCGCATTTCATACGTAAAATAAGACACTTTCAGGCTAAATTAAGTAAAAAAGTGCTAATATTTACAATTTTAACAGCATTTCATACGTAAAATAAGACACTTTCAGGCTAAATTAAGTAAAAAGTGCTAATATTTACAATTTTAACAGCATTTCATACGTAAAATAAGACACTTTCAGGCTAAATTAAGTAAAAAGTGCTAATATTTAAAATTTTAACAGCATTTCATACGTAAAATAAGACACTTTCAGGCTAAATTAAGTAAAAAGTGCTAATATTTACAATTTTAACAGCATTTCATACGTAAAATAAGACACTTTCAGGCTAAATTAAGTAAAAAGTGCTAATATTTACAATTTTAACAGCATTTCATACGTAAAATAAGACACTTTCAGGCTAAATTAAGTAAAAAGTGCTAATATTTACAATTTAACCGCATTTCATACGTAAAATAAGACACTTTCAGGCTAAATTAAGTAAAAAGTGCTAAATTTACATTTTAACAGCATTTCATACGTAAAATAAGACACTTTCAGGCTAAATTAAGTAAAAAAGTGCTAATATTTACAATTTTAACCGCATTTCATACGTAAAATAGACACTTTCAGGCTAAATTAGTAAAAAGTGCTAAATTATAATTTTACAGCATTTCATACGTAAAATAAGACACTTTCAGGCTAAATTAAGTAAAAAGTGCTTATTTATAATTTTAACAGCATTTCATACGTAAAATAAGACACTTTCAGGCTAAATTAAGTAAAAAGTGCTAATATTTACAATTTTAACCGCATTTCATACGTAAAATAAGACACTTTCATGCTAAATTAAGTAAAAAGTGCTAATATTTACAATTTTAACAGCATTTCATACGTAAAATAAGACACTTTCAGGCTAAATTAAGTAAAAAGTGCTAATATTTATAATTTTAACCGCATTTCATACGTAAATAAGACACTTTCAGGCTAAAATTAAGTAAAAAAGTGCTAATATTTACAATTTTTAACAGCATTTTCATACGTAAAAATAAGACACTTTCAGGCTAAATTAAGTAAAAAGTGCTAATATTACAATTTTTAACCGCATTCATACGTAAAATAAGGACACTTTCAGGCCTAAATTAAGTAAAAAGTGCTAAATATTTCAATTTTAACAGCATTTCATAACGTAAAATAAGACACTTTCAGGCTAAATTAAGTAAAAAAGTGCTAATATTTACAATTTTAACGCGATTTCATACGTAAAATAAGACACTTTCAGGGCTAAATTAAGTAAAAAGTGCTAATATTTACAATTTTAAACAGCATTCATACGTAAAATAAGACAACTTTCAGGCTAAATTAAGTAAAATGTGCTAATATTTACAATTTTAACCGAATTTCATACGTAAAATAAGAACACTTTCAGGCTAAATTAAGTAAAAAAGTGCTAATATTTATAATTTTAACCGCATTTCATACGTAAAATAAGACACTTTCAGGCTAAATTAAGTAAAACGTGCTAATATTTATAATTTTAACCAGCATTTCATACGTAAAATAAGACACTTTCAGGCTAAATTAAGTAAAAAGTGCTATATTTACAATTTTAACCGCATTTCATACGTAAAATAAGACACTTTCAGGCTAAATTAAGTAAAAGTGCTAATATTTACAATTTTAAACAAGCATTTCATACGTAAAATAAGACACTTTCAGGCTAAATTAAGTAAAAAGTGCTAATATTTATAATTTAACAGCATTTCATACGTAAAATAAGACACTTTCAGGCTAAATTAAGTAAAAAGTGCTAATATTTACAATTTTAACAGCATTTCATACGTAAAATAAGACACTTTCAGGCTAAATTAAGTAAAAAGTGCTAATATTTACAATTTTAACAGCATTTCATACGTAAAATAAGACACTTTCAGGCTAAATTAAGTAAAAAGTGCTAATATTTACAATTTTAACAGCATTTCATACGTAAAATAAGACACTTTCAGGCTAAATTAAGTAAAAAGTGCTAATATTTACAATTTTAACAGCATTTCATACGTAAAATAAGACACTTTCAGGCTAAATTAAGTAAAAAGTGCTAATATTTATAATTTTAACAGCATTTCATACGTAAAATAAGACACTTTCAGGCTAAATTAAGTAAAAAGTGCTAATATTTACAATTTTAACAGCATTTCATACGTAAAATAAGACACTTTCAGGCTAAATTAAGTAAAAAGTGCTAATATTTACAATTTTAACAGCATTTCATACGTAAAATAAGACACTTTCAGGCTAAATTAAGTAAAAAGTGCTAATATTTACAATTTTAACAGCATTTCATACGTAAAATAAGACACTTTCAGGCTAAATTAAGTAAAAAGTGCTAATATTTACAATTTTAACAGCATTTCATACGTAAAATAAGACACTTTCAGGCTAAATTAAGTAAAAAGTGCTAATATTTACAATTTTAACCGCATTTCATACGTAAAATAAGACACTTTCAGGCTAAATTAAGTAAAAAGTGCTAATATTTACAATTTTAACCGCATTTCATACGTAAAATAAGACACTTTCAGGCTAAATTAAGTAAAAAGTGCTAATATTTACAATTTTAACAGCATTTCATACGTAAAATAAGACACTTTCAGGCTAAATTAAGTAAAAAGTGCTAATATTTACAATTTTAACAGCATTTCATACGTAAAATAAGACACTTTCAGGCTAAATTAAGTAAAAAGTGCTAATATTTACAATTTTAACAGCATTTCATACGTAAAATAAGACACTTTCAGGCTAAATTAAGTAAAAAAGTGCTAATATTTACAATTTTAACCGCATTTCATACGTAAAATAAGACACTTTCAGGCTAAATTAAGTAAAAAGTGCTAATATTTATAATTTTAACAGCATTTCATACGTAAAATAAGACACCTTTCAGGCTAAATTAAGTAAAAAGTGCTAATATTTACAATTTAACAGCATTTCATACGTAAAATAAGACACTTTCAGGCTAAATTAAGTAAAAAGTGCTAATATTTATAATTTTAACAGCATTTCATACGTAAATAAGACACTTTCAGGCTAAATTAAGTAAAAAGTGGCTAATATTTACAATTTTAACCGCATTTCATACGTAAATAAGACACTTTTCAGGCTAAATTAAGTAAAAAGTGCTAATATTTATAATTTTAACCGCATTTCATACGTAAATAAGACACTTTCAGGCTAATTAATAAGTAAAAAGTGCTAATATTTATAATTTTAAAACAGCATTTTCATACGTAAAATAAGACACTTTCAGGCTAAATTAAGTAAAAGTGCTATATTTACAATATTTAACAGCATTTCATACGTAAAATAAGACACTTTCAGGCTAAATTAAGTAAAAATGTGCTAATATTTACAATTTTAACAGCATTTCATACGTAAAATAAGACACTTTCAGGCTAAATTAAGTAAAAAGTGCTAATATTTACAATTTACAGCATTTCATACGTAAAATAAGACACTTTCAGGCTAAATTAAGTAAAAAGTGCTAATATTTACAATTTTAACAGCATTTCATACGTAAAATAAGACACTTTCAGGCTAAATTAAGTAAAAAAGTGCTAATATTTACAATTTAACAGCATTTCATACGTAAATAAGACACTTTCAGGCTAAATTAAGTAAAAAGTGCTAATATTTACAATTTTAACAGCATTTCATACGTAAAATAAGACACTTTCAGGCTAAATTAAGTAAAAAATTGCTAATATTTACAATTTAACAGCATTTCATACGTAAAATAAGACACTTTCAGGCTAAATTAAGTAAAAAGTGCTAATATTTACAATTTTAACAGCATTTCATACGTAAAATAAGACACTTTCAGGCTAAATTAAGTAAAAAAGTGCTAATATTTACAATTTTAACAGCATTTCATACGTAAAATAAGACACTTTCAGGCTAAATTAAGTAAAAAGTGCTAATATTTACAATTTTAACAGCATTTCATACGTAAAATAAGACACTTTCAGGCTAAATTAAGTAAAAAGTGCTATATTTACAATTTTAACAGCATTTCATACGTAAAATAAGACACTTTCAGGCTAAATTAAGTAAAAGTGCTAATATTTACAATTTTAACAGCATTTCATACGTAAAATAAGACACTTTCAGGCTAAATTAAGTAAAAAGTGCTAATATTTACAATTTTAACAGCATTTCATACGTAAAATAAGACACTTTCAGGCTAAATTAAGTAAAAAGTGCTAATATTTACAATTTTAACAGCATTTCACGTAAAATAAGACACTTTCAGGCTAAATTAAGTAAAAAGTGCTATCTTTGCATTTTAACAGCATTTCATACGTAAAATAAGGACACTTTCAGGCTAAATTAAGTAAAAAGTGCTAATATTTACAATTTTAACAGCATTTCATACGTAAAATAAGACACTTTCAGGCTAAATTAAGTAAAAGTGCTATATTTTATAATTTTAAACCGCATTTCATACGTAAAAATAAGACACTTTCAGGCTAAATTAAGTAAAAAAGTGCTAATATTATAATTTTAACCAGCATTTCATACGTAAAATAAGACACTTTCAGGCTAAATTAAGTAAAAAGTGCTAATATTTATAAGTTTAACCGCATTTCATACGTAAAAATAAGACACTTTCAGGCTAAATTAAGTAAAAAGTGCTAATATTTATAATTTTAACAGCATTTCATACGTAAAATAAGACACTTTCCAGGCTAAATTAAGTAAAAAATGTGCTAATCTTTGCAATTTTAAACAGCATTTCATACGTAAAATAAGACACTTTCAGGCTAAATTAAGTAAAAAAGTGCTAATCTTTACAATTTTAAACAGCATTTCATACGTAAAATAAGACACTTTCAGGCTAAATTAAGTAAAAAGTGCTAATATTTACAATTTTAACAGCATTTCATACGTAAAATAAGACACTTTCAGGCTAAATTAAGTAAAAAGTGCTAATATTTACAATTTTAACCGCATTTCATACGTAAAATAAGACACTTTCAGGCTAAATTAAGTAAAAAGTGCTAATATTTACAATTTTAACAGCATTTCATACGTAAAATAAGACACTTTCAGGCTAAATTAAGTAAAAAGTGCTAATATTTACAATTTTAACAGCATTTCATACGTAAAATAAGACACTTTCAGGCTAAATTAAGTAAAAAGTGCTAATATTTACAATTTTAACAGCATTTCATACGTAAAATAAGACACTTTCAGGCTAAATTAAGTAAAAAGTGCTAATATTTACAATTTTAACCGCATTTCATACGTAAAATAAGACACTTTCAGGCTAAATTAAGTAAAAAGTGCTAATATTTACAATTTTAACAGCATTTCATACGTAAAATAAGACACTTTCAGGCTAAATTAAGTAAAAAGTGCTAATATTTACAATTTTAACAGCATTTCATACGTAAAATAAGACACTTTCAGGCTAAATTAAGTAAAAAGTGCTAATATTTACAATTTTAACAGCATTTCATACGTAAAATAAGACACTTTCAGGCTAAATTAAGTAAAAAGTGCTAATATTTACAATTTTAACAGCATTTCATACGTAAAATAAGACACTTTCAGGCTAAATTAAGTAAAAAGTGCTAATATTTACAATTTTAACAGCATTTCATACGTAAAATAAGACACTTTCAGGCTAAATTAAGTAAAAAGTGCTAATATTTACAATTTTAACAGCATTTCATACGTAAAATAAGACACTTTCAGGCTAAATTAAGTAAAAAGTGCTAATATTTACAATTTTAACAGCATTTCATACGTAAAATAAGACACTTTCAGGCTAAATTAAGTAAAAAGTGCTAATATTTACAATTTTAACAGCATTTCATACGTAAAATAAGACACTTTCAGGCTAAATTAAGTAAAAAGTGCTAATATTTACAATTTTAACAGCATTTCATACGTAAAATAAGACACTTTCAGGCTAAATTAAGTAAAAAGTGCTAATATTTACAATTTTAACAGCATTTCATACGTAAAATAAGACACTTTCAGGCTAAATTAAGTAAAAAGTGCTAATATTTACAATTTTAACAGCATTTCATACGTAAAATAAGACACTTTCAGGCTAAATTAAGTAAAAAGTGCTAATATTTACAATTTTAACAGCATTTCATACGTAAAATAAGACACTTTCAGGCTAAATTAAGTAAAAAGTGCTAATATTTACAATTTTAACAGCATTTCATACGTAAAATAAGACACTTTCAGGCTAAATTAAGTAAAAAGTGCTAATATTTACAATTTTAACAGCATTTCATACGTAAAATAAGACACTTTCAGGCTAAATTAAGTAAAAAGTGCTAATATTTACAATTTTAACAGCATTTCATACGTAAAATAAGACACTTTCAGGCTAAATTAAGTAAAAAGTGCTAATATTTACAATTTTAACAGCATTTCATACGTAAAATAAGACACTTTCAGGCTAAATTAAGTAAAAAGTGCTAATATTTACAATTTTAACAGCATTTCATACGTAAAATAAGACACTTTCAGGCTAAATTAAGTAAAAAGTGCTAATATTTACAATTTTAACAGCATTTCATACGTAAAATAAGACACTTTCAGGCTAAATTAAGTAAAAAGTGCTAATATTTACAATTTTAACAGCATTTCATACGTAAAATAAGACACTTTCAGGCTAAATTAAGTAAAAAGTGCTAATATTTACAATTTTAACAGCATTTCATACGTAAAATAAGACACTTTCAGGCTAAATTAAGTAAAAAGTGCTAATATTTACAATTTTAACAGCATTTCATACGTAAAATAAGACACTTTCAGGCTAAATTAAGTAAAAAGTGCTAATATTTACAATTTTAACAGCATTTCATACGTAAAATAAGACACTTTCAGGCTAAATTAAGTAAAAAGTGCTAATATTTACAATTTTAACAGCATTTCATACGTAAAATAAGACACTTTCAGGCTAAATTAAGTAAAAAGTGCTAATATTTACAATTTTAACAGCATTTCATACGTAAAATAAGACACTTTCAGGCTAAATTAAGTAAAAAGTGCTAATATTTACAATTTTAACAGCATTTCATACGTAAAATAAGACACTTTCAGGCTAAATTAAGTAAAAAGTGCTAATATTTACAATTTTAACAGCATTTCATACGTAAAATAAGACACTTTCAGGCTAAATTAAGTAAAAAGTGCTAATATTTACAATTTTAACAGCATTTCATACGTAAAATAAGACACTTTCAGGCTAAATTAAGTAAAAAGTGCTAATATTTACAATTTTAACAGCATTTCATACGTAAAATAAGACACTTTCAGGCTAAATTAAGTAAAAAGTGCTAATATTTACAATTTTAACAGCATTTCATACGTAAAATAAGACACTTTCAGGCTAAATTAAGTAAAAAGTGCTAATATTTACAATTTTAACAGCATTTCATACGTAAAATAAGACACTTTCAGGCTAAATTAAGTAAAAAGTGCTAATATTTACAATTTTAACAGCATTTCATACGTAAAATAAGACACTTTCAGGCTAAATTAAGTAAAAAGTGCTAATATTTACAATTTTAACAGCATTTCATACGTAAAATAAGACACTTTCAGGCTAAATTAAGTAAAAAGTGCTAATATTTACAATTTTAACAGCATTTCATACGTAAAATAAGACACTTTCAGGCTAAATTAAGTAAAAAGTGCTAATATTTACAATTTTAACAGCATTTCATACGTAAAATAAGACACTTTCAGGCTAAATTAAGTAAAAAGTGCTAATATTTACAATTTTAACAGCATTTCATACGTAAAATAAGACACTTTCAGGCTAAATTAAGTAAAAAGTGCTAATATTTACAATTTTAACAGCATTTCATACGTAAAATAAGACACTTTCAGGCTAAATTAAGTAAAAAGTGCTAATATTTACAATTTTAACAGCATTTCATACGTAAAATAAGACACTTTCAGGCTAAATTAAGTAAAAAGTGCTAATATTTACAATTTTAACAGCATTTCATACGTAAAATAAGACACTTTCAGGCTAAATTAAGTAAAAAGTGCTAATATTTACAATTTTAACAGCATTTCATACGTAAAATAAGACACTTTCAGGCTAAATTAAGTAAAAAGTGCTAATATTTACAATTTTAACAGCATTTCATACGTAAAATAAGACACTTTCAGGCTAAATTAAGTAAAAAGTGCTAATATTTACAATTTTAACAGCATTTCATACGTAAAATAAGACACTTTCAGGCTAAATTAAGTAAAAAGTGCTAATATTTACAATTTTAACAGCATTTCATACGTAAAATAAGACACTTTCAGGCTAAATTAAGTAAAAAGTGCTAATATTTACAATTTTAACAGCATTTCATACGTAAAATAAGACACTTTCAGGCTAAATTAAGTAAAAAGTGCTAATATTTACAATTTTAACAGCATTTCATACGTAAAATAAGACACTTTCAGGCTAAATTAAGTAAAAAGTGCTAATATTTACAATTTTAACAGCATTTCATACGTAAAATAAGACACTTTCAGGCTAAATTAAGTAAAAAGTGCTAATATTTACAATTTTAACAGCATTTCATACGTAAAATAAGACACTTTCAGGCTAAATTAAGTAAAAAGTGCTAATATTTACAATTTTAACAGCATTTCATACGTAAAATAAGACACTTTCAGGCTAAATTAAGTAAAAAGTGCTAATATTTACAATTTTAACAGCATTTCATACGTAAAATAAGACACTTTCAGGCTAAATTAAGTAAAAAGTGCTAATATTTACAATTTTAACAGCATTTCATACGTAAAATAAGACACTTTCAGGCTAAATTAAGTAAAAAGTGCTAATATTTACAATTTTAACAGCATTTCATACGTAAAATAAGACACTTTCAGGCTAAATTAAGTAAAAAGTGCTAATATTTACAATTTTAACAGCATTTCATACGTAAAATAAGACACTTTCAGGCTAAATTAAGTAAAAAGTGCTAATATTTACAATTTTAACAGCATTTCATACGTAAAATAAGACACTTTCAGGCTAAATTAAGTAAAAAGTGCTAATATTTACAATTTTAACAGCATTTCATACGTAAAATAAGACACTTTCAGGCTAAATTAAGTAAAAAGTGCTAATATTTACAATTTTAACAGCATTTCATACGTAAAATAAGACACTTTCAGGCTAAATTAAGTAAAAAGTGCTAATATTTACAATTTTAACAGCATTTCATACGTAAAATAAGACACTTTCAGGCTAAATTAAGTAAAAAGTGCTAATATTTACAATTTTAACAGCATTTCATACGTAAAATAAGACACTTTCAGGCTAAATTAAGTAAAAAGTGCTAATATTTACAATTTTAACAGCATTTCATACGTAAAATAAGACACTTTCAGGCTAAATTAAGTAAAAAGTGCTAATATTTACAATTTTAACAGCATTTCATACGTAAAATAAGACACTTTCAGGCTAAATTAAGTAAAAAGTGCTAATATTTACAATTTTAACAGCATTTCATACGTAAAATAAGACACTTTCAGGCTAAATTAAGTAAAAAGTGCTAATATTTACAATTTTAACAGCATTTCATACGTAAAATAAGACACTTTCAGGCTAAATTAAGTAAAAAGTGCTAATATTTACAATTTTAACAGCATTTCATACGTAAAATAAGACACTTTCAGGCTAAATTAAGTAAAAAGTGCTAATATTTACAATTTTAACAGCATTTCATACGTAAAATAAGACACTTTCAGGCTAAATTAAGTAAAAAGTGCTAATATTTACAATTTTAACAGCATTTCATACGTAAAATAAGACACTTTCAGGCTAAATTAAGTAAAAAGTGCTAATATTTACAATTTTAACAGCATTTCATACGTAAAATAAGACACTTTCAGGCTAAATTAAGTAAAAAGTGCTAATATTTACAATTTTAACAGCATTTCATACGTAAAATAAGACACTTTCAGGCTAAATTAAGTAAAAAGTGCTAATATTTACAATTTTAACAGCATTTCATACGTAAAATAAGACACTTTCAGGCTAAATTAAGTAAAAAGTGCTAATATTTACAATTTTAACAGCATTTCATACGTAAAATAAGACACTTTCAGGCTAAATTAAGTAAAAAGTGCTAATATTTACAATTTTAACAGCATTTCATACGTAAAATAAGACACTTTCAGGCTAAATTAAGTAAAAAGTGCTAATATTTACAATTTTAACAGCATTTCATACGTAAAATAAGACACTTTCAGGCTAAATTAAGTAAAAAGTGCTAATATTTACAATTTTAACAGCATTTCATACGTAAAATAAGACACTTTCAGGCTAAATTAAGTAAAAAGTGCTAATATTTACAATTTTAACAGCATTTCATACGTAAAATAAGACACTTTCAGGCTAAATTAAGTAAAAAGTGCTAATATTTACAATTTTAACAGCATTTCATACGTAAAATAAGACACTTTCAGGCTAAATTAAGTAAAAAGTGCTAATATTTACAATTTTAACAGCATTTCATACGTAAAATAAGACACTTTCAGGCTAAATTAAGTAAAAAGTGCTAATATTTACAATTTTAACAGCATTTCATACGTAAAATAAGACACTTTCAGGCTAAATTAAGTAAAAAGTGCTAATATTTACAATTTTAACAGCATTTCATACGTAAAATAAGACACTTTCAGGCTAAATTAAGTAAAAAGTGCTAATATTTACAATTTTAACAGCATTTCATACGTAAAATAAGACACTTTCAGGCTAAATTAAGTAAAAAGTGCTAATATTTACAATTTTAACAGCATTTCATACGTAAAATAAGACACTTTCAGGCTAAATTAAGTAAAAAGTGCTAATATTTACAATTTTAACAGCATTTCATACGTAAAATAAGACACTTTCAGGCTAAATTAAGTAAAAAGTGCTAATATTTACAATTTTAACAGCATTTCATACGTAAAATAAGACACTTTCAGGCTAAATTAAGTAAAAAGTGCTAATATTTACAATTTTAACAGCATTTCATACGTAAAATAAGACACTTTCAGGCTAAATTAAGTAAAAAGTGCTAATATTTACAATTTTAACAGCATTTCATACGTAAAATAAGACACTTTCAGGCTAAATTAAGTAAAAAGTGCTAATATTTACAATTTTAACAGCATTTCATACGTAAAATAAGACACTTTCAGGCTAAATTAAGTAAAAAGTGCTAATATTTACAATTTTAACAGCATTTCATACGTAAAATAAGACACTTTCAGGCTAAATTAAGTAAAAAGTGCTAATATTTACAATTTTAACAGCATTTCATACGTAAAATAAGACACTTTCAGGCTAAATTAAGTAAAAAGTGCTAATATTTACAATTTTAACAGCATTTCATACGTAAAATAAGACACTTTCAGGCTAAATTAAGTAAAAAGTGCTAATATTTACAATTTTAACAGCATTTCATACGTAAAATAAGACACTTTCAGGCTAAATTAAGTAAAAAGTGCTAATATTTACAATTTTAACAGCATTTCATACGTAAAATAAGACACTTTCAGGCTAAATTAAGTAAAAAGTGCTAATATTTACAATTTTAACAGCATTTCATACGTAAAATAAGACACTTTCAGGCTAAATTAAGTAAAAAGTGCTAATATTTACAATTTTAACAGCATTTCATACGTAAAATAAGACACTTTCAGGCTAAATTAAGTAAAAAGTGCTAATATTTACAATTTTAACAGCATTTCATACGTAAAATAAGACACTTTCAGGCTAAATTAAGTAAAAAGTGCTAATATTTACAATTTTAACAGCATTTCATACGTAAAATAAGACACTTTCAGGCTAAATTAAGTAAAAAGTGCTAATATTTACAATTTTAACAGCATTTCATACGTAAAATAAGACACTTTCAGGCTAAATTAAGTAAAAAGTGCTAATATTTACAATTTTAACAGCATTTCATACGTAAAATAAGACACTTTCAGGCTAAATTAAGTAAAAAGTGCTAATATTTACAATTTTAACAGCATTTCATACGTAAAATAAGACACTTTCAGGCTAAATTAAGTAAAAAGTGCTAATATTTACAATTTTAACAGCATTTCATACGTAAAATAAGACACTTTCAGGCTAAATTAAGTAAAAAGTGCTAATATTTACAATTTTAACAGCATTTCATACGTAAAATAAGACACTTTCAGGCTAAATTAAGTAAAAAGTGCTAATATTTACAATTTTAACAGCATTTCATACGTAAAATAAGACACTTTCAGGCTAAATTAAGTAAAAAGTGCTAATATTTACAATTTTAACAGCATTTCATACGTAAAATAAGACACTTTCAGGCTAAATTAAGTAAAAAGTGCTAATATTTACAATTTTAACAGCATTTCATACGTAAAATAAGACACTTTCAGGCTAAATTAAGTAAAAAGTGCTAATATTTACAATTTTAACAGCATTTCATACGTAAAATAAGACACTTTCAGGCTAAATTAAGTAAAAAGTGCTAATATTTACAATTTTAACAGCATTTCATACGTAAAATAAGACACTTTCAGGCTAAATTAAGTAAAAAGTGCTAATATTTACAATTTTAACAGCATTTCATACGTAAAATAAGACACTTTCAGGCTAAATTAAGTAAAAAGTGCTAATATTTACAATTTTAACAGCATTTCATACGTAAAATAAGACACTTTCAGGCTAAATTAAGTAAAAAGTGCTAATATTTACAATTTTAACAGCATTTCATACGTAAAATAAGACACTTTCAGGCTAAATTAAGTAAAAAGTGCTAATATTTACAATTTTAACAGCATTTCATACGTAAAATAAGACACTTTCAGGCTAAATTAAGTAAAAAGTGCTAATATTTACAATTTTAACAGCATTTCATACGTAAAATAAGACACTTTCAGGCTAAATTAAGTAAAAAGTGCTAATATTTACAATTTTAACAGCATTTCATACGTAAAATAAGACACTTTCAGGCTAAATTAAGTAAAAAGTGCTAATATTTACAATTTTAACAGCATTTCATACGTAAAATAAGACACTTTCAGGCTAAATTAAGTAAAAAGTGCTAATATTTACAATTTTAACAGCATTTCATACGTAAAATAAGACACTTTCAGGCTAAATTAAGTAAAAAGTGCTAATATTTACAATTTTAACAGCATTTCATACGTAAAATAAGACACTTTCAGGCTAAATTAAGTAAAAAGTGCTAATATTTACAATTTTAACAGCATTTCATACGTAAAATAAGACACTTTCAGGCTAAATTAAGTAAAAAGTGCTAATATTTACAATTTTAACAGCATTTCATACGTAAAATAAGACACTTTCAGGCTAAATTAAGTAAAAAGTGCTAATATTTACAATTTTAACAGCATTTCATACGTAAAATAAGACACTTTCAGGCTAAATTAAGTAAAAAGTGCTAATATTTACAATTTTAACAGCATTTCATACGTAAAATAAGACACTTTCAGGCTAAATTAAGTAAAAAGTGCTAATATTTACAATTTTAACAGCATTTCATACGTAAAATAAGACACTTTCAGGCTAAATTAAGTAAAAAGTGCTAATATTTACAATTTTAACAGCATTTCATACGTAAAATAAGACACTTTCAGGCTAAATTAAGTAAAAAGTGCTAATATTTACAATTTTAACAGCATTTCATACGTAAAATAAGACACTTTCAGGCTAAATTAAGTAAAAAGTGCTAATATTTACAATTTTAACAGCATTTCATACGTAAAATAAGACACTTTCAGGCTAAATTAAGTAAAAAGTGCTAATATTTACAATTTTAACAGCATTTCATACGTAAAATAAGACACTTTCAGGCTAAATTAAGTAAAAAGTGCTAATATTTACAATTTTAACAGCATTTCATACGTAAAATAAGACACTTTCAGGCTAAATTAAGTAAAAAGTGCTAATATTTACAATTTTAACAGCATTTCATACGTAAAATAAGACACTTTCAGGCTAAATTAAGTAAAAAGTGCTAATATTTACAATTTTAACAGCATTTCATACGTAAAATAAGACACTTTCAGGCTAAATTAAGTAAAAAGTGCTAATATTTACAATTTTAACAGCATTTCATACGTAAAATAAGACACTTTCAGGCTAAATTAAGTAAAAAGTGCTAATATTTACAATTTTAACAGCATTTCATACGTAAAATAAGACACTTTCAGGCTAAATTAAGTAAAAAGTGCTAATATTTACAATTTTAACAGCATTTCATACGTAAAATAAGACACTTTCAGGCTAAATTAAGTAAAAAGTGCTAATATTTACAATTTTAACAGCATTTCATACGTAAAATAAGACACTTTCAGGCTAAATTAAGTAAAAAGTGCTAATATTTACAATTTTAACAGCATTTCATACGTAAAATAAGACACTTTCAGGCTAAATTAAGTAAAAAGTGCTAATATTTACAATTTTAACAGCATTTCATACGTAAAATAAGACACTTTCAGGCTAAATTAAGTAAAAAGTGCTAATATTTACAATTTTAACAGCATTTCATACGTAAAATAAGACACTTTCAGGCTAAATTAAGTAAAAAGTGCTAATATTTACAATTTTAACAGCATTTCATACGTAAAATAAGACACTTTCAGGCTAAATTAAGTAAAAAGTGCTAATATTTACAATTTTAACAGCATTTCATACGTAAAATAAGACACTTTCAGGCTAAATTAAGTAAAAAGTGCTAATATTTACAATTTTAACAGCATTTCATACGTAAAATAAGACACTTTCAGGCTAAATTAAGTAAAAAGTGCTAATATTTACAATTTTAACAGCATTTCATACGTAAAATAAGACACTTTCAGGCTAAATTAAGTAAAAAGTGCTAATATTTACAATTTTAACAGCATTTCATACGTAAAATAAGACACTTTCAGGCTAAATTAAGTAAAAAGTGCTAATATTTACAATTTTAACAGCATTTCATACGTAAAATAAGACACTTTCAGGCTAAATTAAGTAAAAAGTGCTAATATTTACAATTTTAACAGCATTTCATACGTAAAATAAGACACTTTCAGGCTAAATTAAGTAAAAAGTGCTAATATTTACAATTTTAACAGCATTTCATACGTAAAATAAGACACTTTCAGGCTAAATTAAGTAAAAAGTGCTAATATTTACAATTTTAACAGCATTTCATACGTAAAATAAGACACTTTCAGGCTAAATTAAGTAAAAAGTGCTAATATTTACAATTTTAACAGCATTTCATACGTAAAATAAGACACTTTCAGGCTAAATTAAGTAAAAAGTGCTAATATTTACAATTTTAACAGCATTTCATACGTAAAATAAGACACTTTCAGGCTAAATTAAGTAAAAAGTGCTAATATTTACAATTTTAACAGCATTTCATACGTAAAATAAGACACTTTCAGGCTAAATTAAGTAAAAAGTGCTAATATTTACAATTTTAACAGCATTTCATACGTAAAATAAGACACTTTCAGGCTAAATTAAGTAAAAAGTGCTAATATTTACAATTTTAACAGCATTTCATACGTAAAATAAGACACTTTCAGGCTAAATTAAGTAAAAAGTGCTAATATTTACAATTTTAACAGCATTTCATACGTAAAATAAGACACTTTCAGGCTAAATTAAGTAAAAAGTGCTAATATTTACAATTTTAACAGCATTTCATACGTAAAATAAGACACTTTCAGGCTAAATTAAGTAAAAAGTGCTAATATTTACAATTTTAACAGCATTTCATACGTAAAATAAGACACTTTCAGGCTAAATTAAGTAAAAAGTGCTAATATTTACAATTTTAACAGCATTTCATACGTAAAATAAGACACTTTCAGGCTAAATTAAGTAAAAAGTGCTAATATTTACAATTTTAACAGCATTTCATACGTAAAATAAGACACTTTCAGGCTAAATTAAGTAAAAAGTGCTAATATTTACAATTTTAACAGCATTTCATACGTAAAATAAGACACTTTCAGGCTAAATTAAGTAAAAAGTGCTAATATTTACAATTTTAACAGCATTTCATACGTAAAATAAGACACTTTCAGGCTAAATTAAGTAAAAAGTGCTAATATTTACAATTTTAACAGCATTTCATACGTAAAATAAGACACTTTCAGGCTAAATTAAGTAAAAAGTGCTAATATTTACAATTTTAACAGCATTTCATACGTAAAATAAGACACTTTCAGGCTAAATTAAGTAAAAAGTGCTAATATTTACAATTTTAACAGCATTTCATACGTAAAATAAGACACTTTCAGGCTAAATTAAGTAAAAAGTGCTAATATTTACAATTTTAACAGCATTTCATACGTAAAATAAGACACTTTCAGGCTAAATTAAGTAAAAAGTGCTAATATTTACAATTTTAACAGCATTTCATACGTAAAATAAGACACTTTCAGGCTAAATTAAGTAAAAAGTGCTAATATTTACAATTTTAACAGCATTTCATACGTAAAATAAGACACTTTCAGGCTAAATTAAGTAAAAAGTGCTAATATTTACAATTTTAACAGCATTTCATACGTAAAATAAGACACTTTCAGGCTAAATTAAGTAAAAAGTGCTAATATTTACAATTTTAACAGCATTTCATACGTAAAATAAGACACTTTCAGGCTAAATTAAGTAAAAAGTGCTAATATTTACAATTTTAACAGCATTTCATACGTAAAATAAGACACTTTCAGGCTAAATTAAGTAAAAAGTGCTAATATTTACAATTTTAACAGCATTTCATACGTAAAATAAGACACTTTCAGGCTAAATTAAGTAAAAAGTGCTAATATTTACAATTTTAACAGCATTTCATACGTAAAATAAGACACTTTCAGGCTAAATTAAGTAAAAAGTGCTAATATTTACAATTTTAACAGCATTTCATACGTAAAATAAGACACTTTCAGGCTAAATTAAGTAAAAAGTGCTAATATTTACAATTTTAACAGCATTTCATACGTAAAATAAGACACTTTCAGGCTAAATTAAGTAAAAAGTGCTAATATTTACAATTTTAACAGCATTTCATACGTAAAATAAGACACTTTCAGGCTAAATTAAGTAAAAAGTGCTAATATTTACAATTTTAACAGCATTTCATACGTAAAATAAGACACTTTCAGGCTAAATTAAGTAAAAAGTGCTAATATTTACAATTTTAACAGCATTTCATACGTAAAATAAGACACTTTCAGGCTAAATTAAGTAAAAAGTGCTAATATTTACAATTTTAACAGCATTTCATACGTAAAATAAGACACTTTCAGGCTAAATTAAGTAAAAAGTGCTAATATTTACAATTTTAACAGCATTTCATACGTAAAATAAGACACTTTCAGGCTAAATTAAGTAAAAAGTGCTAATATTTACAATTTTAACAGCATTTCATACGTAAAATAAGACACTTTCAGGCTAAATTAAGTAAAAAGTGCTAATATTTACAATTTTAACAGCATTTCATACGTAAAATAAGACACTTTCAGGCTAAATTAAGTAAAAAGTGCTAATATTTACAATTTTAACAGCATTTCATACGTAAAATAAGACACTTTCAGGCTAAATTAAGTAAAAAGTGCTAATATTTACAATTTTAACAGCATTTCATACGTAAAATAAGACACTTTCAGGCTAAATTAAGTAAAAAGTGCTAATATTTACAATTTTAACAGCATTTCATACGTAAAATAAGACACTTTCAGGCTAAATTAAGTAAAAAGTGCTAATATTTACAATTTTAACAGCATTTCATACGTAAAATAAGACACTTTCAGGCTAAATTAAGTAAAAAGTGCTAATATTTACAATTTTAACAGCATTTCATACGTAAAATAAGACACTTTCAGGCTAAATTAAGTAAAAAGTGCTAATATTTACAATTTTAACAGCATTTCATACGTAAAATAAGACACTTTCAGGCTAAATTAAGTAAAAAGTGCTAATATTTACAATTTTAACAGCATTTCATACGTAAAATAAGACACTTTCAGGCTAAATTAAGTAAAAAGTGCTAATATTTACAATTTTAACAGCATTTCATACGTAAAATAAGACACTTTCAGGCTAAATTAAGTAAAAAGTGCTAATATTTACAATTTTAACAGCATTTCATACGTAAAATAAGACACTTTCAGGCTAAATTAAGTAAAAAGTGCTAATATTTACAATTTTAACAGCATTTCATACGTAAAATAAGACACTTTCAGGCTAAATTAAGTAAAAAGTGCTAATATTTACAATTTTAACAGCATTTCATACGTAAAATAAGACACTTTCAGGCTAAATTAAGTAAAAAGTGCTAATATTTACAATTTTAACAGCATTTCATACGTAAAATAAGACACTTTCAGGCTAAATTAAGTAAAAAGTGCTAATATTTACAATTTTAACAGCATTTCATACGTAAAATAAGACACTTTCAGGCTAAATTAAGTAAAAAGTGCTAATATTTACAATTTTAACAGCATTTCATACGTAAAATAAGACACTTTCAGGCTAAATTAAGTAAAAAGTGCTAATATTTACAATTTTAACAGCATTTCATACGTAAAATAAGACACTTTCAGGCTAAATTAAGTAAAAAGTGCTAATATTTACAATTTTAACAGCATTTCATACGTAAAATAAGACACTTTCAGGCTAAATTAAGTAAAAAGTGCTAATATTTACAATTTTAACAGCATTTCATACGTAAAATAAGACACTTTCAGGCTAAATTAAGTAAAAAGTGCTAATATTTACAATTTTAACAGCATTTCATACGTAAAATAAGACACTTTCAGGCTAAATTAAGTAAAAAGTGCTAATATTTACAATTTTAACAGCATTTCATACGTAAAATAAGACACTTTCAGGCTAAATTAAGTAAAAAGTGCTAATATTTACAATTTTAACAGCATTTCATACGTAAAATAAGACACTTTCAGGCTAAATTAAGTAAAAAGTGCTAATATTTACAATTTTAACAGCATTTCATACGTAAAATAAGACACTTTCAGGCTAAATTAAGTAAAAAGTGCTAATATTTACAATTTTAACAGCATTTCATACGTAAAATAAGACACTTTCAGGCTAAATTAAGTAAAAAGTGCTAATATTTACAATTTTAACAGCATTTCATACGTAAAATAAGACACTTTCAGGCTAAATTAAGTAAAAAGTGCTAATATTTACAATTTTAACAGCATTTCATACGTAAAATAAGACACTTTCAGGCTAAATTAAGTAAAAAGTGCTAATATTTACAATTTTAACAGCATTTCATACGTAAAATAAGACACTTTCAGGCTAAATTAAGTAAAAAGTGCTAATATTTACAATTTTAACAGCATTTCATACGTAAAATAAGACACTTTCAGGCTAAATTAAGTAAAAAGTGCTAATATTTACAATTTTAACAGCATTTCATACGTAAAATAAGACACTTTCAGGCTAAATTAAGTAAAAAGTGCTAATATTTACAATTTTAACAGCATTTCATACGTAAAATAAGACACTTTCAGGCTAAATTAAGTAAAAAGTGCTAATATTTACAATTTTAACAGCATTTCATACGTAAAATAAGACACTTTCAGGCTAAATTAAGTAAAAAGTGCTAATATTTACAATTTTAACAGCATTTCATACGTAAAATAAGACACTTTCAGGCTAAATTAAGTAAAAAGTGCTAATATTTACAATTTTAACAGCATTTCATACGTAAAATAAGACACTTTCAGGCTAAATTAAGTAAAAAGTGCTAATATTTACAATTTTAACAGCATTTCATACGTAAAATAAGACACTTTCAGGCTAAATTAAGTAAAAAGTGCTAATATTTACAATTTTAACAGCATTTCATACGTAAAATAAGACACTTTCAGGCTAAATTAAGTAAAAAGTGCTAATATTTACAATTTTAACAGCATTTCATACGTAAAATAAGACACTTTCAGGCTAAATTAAGTAAAAAGTGCTAATATTTACAATTTTAACAGCATTTCATACGTAAAATAAGACACTTTCAGGCTAAATTAAGTAAAAAGTGCTAATATTTACAATTTTAACAGCATTTCATACGTAAAATAAGACACTTTCAGGCTAAATTAAGTAAAAAGTGCTAATATTTACAATTTTAACAGCATTTCATACGTAAAATAAGACACTTTCAGGCTAAATTAAGTAAAAAGTGCTAATATTTACAATTTTAACAGCATTTCATACGTAAAATAAGACACTTTCAGGCTAAATTAAGTAAAAAGTGCTAATATTTACAATTTTAACAGCATTTCATACGTAAAATAAGACACTTTCAGGCTAAATTAAGTAAAAAGTGCTAATATTTACAATTTTAACAGCATTTCATACGTAAAATAAGACACTTTCAGGCTAAATTAAGTAAAAAGTGCTAATATTTACAATTTTAACAGCATTTCATACGTAAAATAAGACACTTTCAGGCTAAATTAAGTAAAAAGTGCTAATATTTACAATTTTAACAGCATTTCATACGTAAAATAAGACACTTTCAGGCTAAATTAAGTAAAAAGTGCTAATATTTACAATTTTAACAGCATTTCATACGTAAAATAAGACACTTTCAGGCTAAATTAAGTAAAAAGTGCTAATATTTACAATTTTAACAGCATTTCATACGTAAAATAAGACACTTTCAGGCTAAATTAAGTAAAAAGTGCTAATATTTACAATTTTAACAGCATTTCATACGTAAAATAAGACACTTTCAGGCTAAATTAAGTAAAAAGTGCTAATATTTACAATTTTAACAGCATTTCATACGTAAAATAAGACACTTTCAGGCTAAATTAAGTAAAAAGTGCTAATATTTACAATTTTAACAGCATTTCATACGTAAAATAAGACACTTTCAGGCTAAATTAAGTAAAAAGTGCTAATATTTACAATTTTAACAGCATTTCATACGTAAAATAAGACACTTTCAGGCTAAATTAAGTAAAAAGTGCTAATATTTACAATTTTAACAGCATTTCATACGTAAAATAAGACACTTTCAGGCTAAATTAAGTAAAAAGTGCTAATATTTACAATTTTAACAGCATTTCATACGTAAAATAAGACACTTTCAGGCTAAATTAAGTAAAAAGTGCTAATATTTACAATTTTAACAGCATTTCATACGTAAAATAAGACACTTTCAGGCTAAATTAAGTAAAAAGTGCTAATATTTACAATTTTAACAGCATTTCATACGTAAAATAAGACACTTTCAGGCTAAATTAAGTAAAAAGTGCTAATATTTACAATTTTAACAGCATTTCATACGTAAAATAAGACACTTTCAGGCTAAATTAAGTAAAAAGTGCTAATATTTACAATTTTAACAGCATTTCATACGTAAAATAAGACACTTTCAGGCTAAATTAAGTAAAAAGTGCTAATATTTACAATTTTAACAGCATTTCATACGTAAAATAAGACACTTTCAGGCTAAATTAAGTAAAAAGTGCTAATATTTACAATTTTAACAGCATTTCATACGTAAAATAAGACACTTTCAGGCTAAATTAAGTAAAAAGTGCTAATATTTACAATTTTAACAGCATTTCATACGTAAAATAAGACACTTTCAGGCTAAATTAAGTAAAAAGTGCTAATATTTACAATTTTAACAGCATTTCATACGTAAAATAAGACACTTTCAGGCTAAATTAAGTAAAAAGTGCTAATATTTACAATTTTAACAGCATTTCATACGTAAAATAAGACACTTTCAGGCTAAATTAAGTAAAAAGTGCTAATATTTACAATTTTAACAGCATTTCATACGTAAAATAAGACACTTTCAGGCTAAATTAAGTAAAAAGTGCTAATATTTACAATTTTAACAGCATTTCATACGTAAAATAAGACACTTTCAGGCTAAATTAAGTAAAAAGTGCTAATATTTACAATTTTAACAGCATTTCATACGTAAAATAAGACACTTTCAGGCTAAATTAAGTAAAAAGTGCTAATATTTACAATTTTAACAGCATTTCATACGTAAAATAAGACACTTTCAGGCTAAATTAAGTAAAAAGTGCTAATATTTACAATTTTAACAGCATTTCATACGTAAAATAAGACACTTTCAGGCTAAATTAAGTAAAAAGTGCTAATATTTACAATTTTAACAGCATTTCATACGTAAAATAAGACACTTTCAGGCTAAATTAAGTAAAAAGTGCTAATATTTACAATTTTAACAGCATTTCATACGTAAAATAAGACACTTTCAGGCTAAATTAAGTAAAAAGTGCTAATATTTACAATTTTAACAGCATTTCATACGTAAAATAAGACACTTTCAGGCTAAATTAAGTAAAAAGTGCTAATATTTACAATTTTAACAGCATTTCATACGTAAAATAAGACACTTTCAGGCTAAATTAAGTAAAAAGTGCTAATATTTACAATTTTAACAGCATTTCATACGTAAAATAAGACACTTTCAGGCTAAATTAAGTAAAAAGTGCTAATATTTACAATTTTAACAGCATTTCATACGTAAAATAAGACACTTTCAGGCTAAATTAAGTAAAAAGTGCTAATATTTACAATTTTAACAGCATTTCATACGTAAAATAAGACACTTTCAGGCTAAATTAAGTAAAAAGTGCTAATATTTACAATTTTAACAGCATTTCATACGTAAAATAAGACACTTTCAGGCTAAATTAAGTAAAAAGTGCTAATATTTACAATTTTAACAGCATTTCATACGTAAAATAAGACACTTTCAGGCTAAATTAAGTAAAAAGTGCTAATATTTACAATTTTAACAGCATTTCATACGTAAAATAAGACACTTTCAGGCTAAATTAAGTAAAAAGTGCTAATATTTACAATTTTAACAGCATTTCATACGTAAAATAAGACACTTTCAGGCTAAATTAAGTAAAAAGTGCTAATATTTACAATTTTAACAGCATTTCATACGTAAAATAAGACACTTTCAGGCTAAATTAAGTAAAAAGTGCTAATATTTACAATTTTAACAGCATTTCATACGTAAAATAAGACACTTTCAGGCTAAATTAAGTAAAAAGTGCTAATATTTACAATTTTAACAGCATTTCATACGTAAAATAAGACACTTTCAGGCTAAATTAAGTAAAAAGTGCTAATATTTACAATTTTAACAGCATTTCATACGTAAAATAAGACACTTTCAGGCTAAATTAAGTAAAAAGTGCTAATATTTACAATTTTAACAGCATTTCATACGTAAAATAAGACACTTTCAGGCTAAATTAAGTAAAAAGTGCTAATATTTACAATTTTAACAGCATTTCATACGTAAAATAAGACACTTTCAGGCTAAATTAAGTAAAAAGTGCTAATATTTACAATTTTAACAGCATTTCATACGTAAAATAAGACACTTTCAGGCTAAATTAAGTAAAAAGTGCTAATATTTACAATTTTAACAGCATTTCATACGTAAAATAAGACACTTTCAGGCTAAATTAAGTAAAAAGTGCTAATATTTACAATTTTAACAGCATTTCATACGTAAAATAAGACACTTTCAGGCTAAATTAAGTAAAAAGTGCTAATATTTACAATTTTAACAGCATTTCATACGTAAAATAAGACACTTTCAGGCTAAATTAAGTAAAAAGTGCTAATATTTACAATTTTAACAGCATTTCATACGTAAAATAAGACACTTTCAGGCTAAATTAAGTAAAAAGTGCTAATATTTACAATTTTAACAGCATTTCATACGTAAAATAAGACACTTTCAGGCTAAATTAAGTAAAAAGTGCTAATATTTACAATTTTAACAGCATTTCATACGTAAAATAAGACACTTTCAGGCTAAATTAAGTAAAAAGTGCTAATATTTACAATTTTAACAGCATTTCATACGTAAAATAAGACACTTTCAGGCTAAATTAAGTAAAAAGTGCTAATATTTACAATTTTAACAGCATTTCATACGTAAAATAAGACACTTTCAGGCTAAATTAAGTAAAAAGTGCTAATATTTACAATTTTAACAGCATTTCATACGTAAAATAAGACACTTTCAGGCTAAATTAAGTAAAAAGTGCTAATATTTACAATTTTAACAGCATTTCATACGTAAAATAAGACACTTTCAGGCTAAATTAAGTAAAAAGTGCTAATATTTACAATTTTAACAGCATTTCATACGTAAAATAAGACACTTTCAGGCTAAATTAAGTAAAAAGTGCTAATATTTACAATTTTAACAGCATTTCATACGTAAAATAAGACACTTTCAGGCTAAATTAAGTAAAAAGTGCTAATATTTACAATTTTAACAGCATTTCATACGTAAAATAAGACACTTTCAGGCTAAATTAAGTAAAAAGTGCTAATATTTACAATTTTAACAGCATTTCATACGTAAAATAAGACACTTTCAGGCTAAATTAAGTAAAAAGTGCTAATATTTACAATTTTAACAGCATTTCATACGTAAAATAAGACACTTTCAGGCTAAATTAAGTAAAAAGTGCTAATATTTACAATTTTAACAGCATTTCATACGTAAAATAAGACACTTTCAGGCTAAATTAAGTAAAAAGTGCTAATATTTACAATTTTAACAGCATTTCATACGTAAAATAAGACACTTTCAGGCTAAATTAAGTAAAAAGTGCTAATATTTACAATTTTAACAGCATTTCATACGTAAAATAAGACACTTTCAGGCTAAATTAAGTAAAAAGTGCTAATATTTACAATTTTAACAGCATTTCATACGTAAAATAAGACACTTTCAGGCTAAATTAAGTAAAAAGTGCTAATATTTACAATTTTAACAGCATTTCATACGTAAAATAAGACACTTTCAGGCTAAATTAAGTAAAAAGTGCTAATATTTACAATTTTAACAGCATTTCATACGTAAAATAAGACACTTTCAGGCTAAATTAAGTAAAAAGTGCTAATATTTACAATTTTAACAGCATTTCATACGTAAAATAAGACACTTTCAGGCTAAATTAAGTAAAAAGTGCTAATATTTACAATTTTAACAGCATTTCATACGTAAAATAAGACACTTTCAGGCTAAATTAAGTAAAAAGTGCTAATATTTACAATTTTAACAGCATTTCATACGTAAAATAAGACACTTTCAGGCTAAATTAAGTAAAAAGTGCTAATATTTACAATTTTAACAGCATTTCATACGTAAAATAAGACACTTTCAGGCTAAATTAAGTAAAAAGTGCTAATATTTACAATTTTAACAGCATTTCATACGTAAAATAAGACACTTTCAGGCTAAATTAAGTAAAAAGTGCTAATATTTACAATTTTAACAGCATTTCATACGTAAAATAAGACACTTTCAGGCTAAATTAAGTAAAAAGTGCTAATATTTACAATTTTAACAGCATTTCATACGTAAAATAAGACACTTTCAGGCTAAATTAAGTAAAAAGTGCTAATATTTACAATTTTAACAGCATTTCATACGTAAAATAAGACACTTTCAGGCTAAATTAAGTAAAAAGTGCTAATATTTACAATTTTAACAGCATTTCATACGTAAAATAAGACACTTTCAGGCTAAATTAAGTAAAAAGTGCTAATATTTACAATTTTAACAGCATTTCATACGTAAAATAAGACACTTTCAGGCTAAATTAAGTAAAAAGTGCTAATATTTACAATTTTAACAGCATTTCATACGTAAAATAAGACACTTTCAGGCTAAATTAAGTAAAAAGTGCTAATATTTACAATTTTAACAGCATTTCATACGTAAAATAAGACACTTTCAGGCTAAATTAAGTAAAAAGTGCTAATATTTACAATTTTAACAGCATTTCATACGTAAAATAAGACACTTTCAGGCTAAATTAAGTAAAAAGTGCTAATATTTACAATTTTAACAGCATTTCATACGTAAAATAAGACACTTTCAGGCTAAATTAAGTAAAAAGTGCTAATATTTACAATTTTAACAGCATTTCATACGTAAAATAAGACACTTTCAGGCTAAATTAAGTAAAAAGTGCTAATATTTACAATTTTAACAGCATTTCATACGTAAAATAAGACACTTTCAGGCTAAATTAAGTAAAAAGTGCTAATATTTACAATTTTAACAGCATTTCATACGTAAAATAAGACACTTTCAGGCTAAATTAAGTAAAAAGTGCTAATATTTACAATTTTAACAGCATTTCATACGTAAAATAAGACACTTTCAGGCTAAATTAAGTAAAAAGTGCTAATATTTACAATTTTAACAGCATTTCATACGTAAAATAAGACACTTTCAGGCTAAATTAAGTAAAAAGTGCTAATATTTACAATTTTAACAGCATTTCATACGTAAAATAAGACACTTTCAGGCTAAATTAAGTAAAAAGTGCTAATATTTACAATTTTAACAGCATTTCATACGTAAAATAAGACACTTTCAGGCTAAATTAAGTAAAAAGTGCTAATATTTACAATTTTAACAGCATTTCATACGTAAAATAAGACACTTTCAGGCTAAATTAAGTAAAAAGTGCTAATATTTACAATTTTAACAGCATTTCATACGTAAAATAAGACACTTTCAGGCTAAATTAAGTAAAAAGTGCTAATATTTACAATTTTAACAGCATTTCATACGTAAAATAAGACACTTTCAGGCTAAATTAAGTAAAAAGTGCTAATATTTACAATTTTAACAGCATTTCATACGTAAAATAAGACACTTTCAGGCTAAATTAAGTAAAAAGTGCTAATATTTACAATTTTAACAGCATTTCATACGTAAAATAAGACACTTTCAGGCTAAATTAAGTAAAAAGTGCTAATATTTACAATTTTAACAGCATTTCATACGTAAAATAAGACACTTTCAGGCTAAATTAAGTAAAAAGTGCTAATATTTACAATTTTAACAGCATTTCATACGTAAAATAAGACACTTTCAGGCTAAATTAAGTAAAAAGTGCTAATATTTACAATTTTAACAGCATTTCATACGTAAAATAAGACACTTTCAGGCTAAATTAAGTAAAAAGTGCTAATATTTACAATTTTAACAGCATTTCATACGTAAAATAAGACACTTTCAGGCTAAATTAAGTAAAAAGTGCTAATATTTACAATTTTAACAGCATTTCATACGTAAAATAAGACACTTTCAGGCTAAATTAAGTAAAAAGTGCTAATATTTACAATTTTAACAGCATTTCATACGTAAAATAAGACACTTTCAGGCTAAATTAAGTAAAAAGTGCTAATATTTACAATTTTAACAGCATTTCATACGTAAAATAAGACACTTTCAGGCTAAATTAAGTAAAAAGTGCTAATATTTACAATTTTAACAGCATTTCATACGTAAAATAAGACACTTTCAGGCTAAATTAAGTAAAAAGTGCTAATATTTACAATTTTAACAGCATTTCATACGTAAAATAAGACACTTTCAGGCTAAATTAAGTAAAAAGTGCTAATATTTACAATTTTAACAGCATTTCATACGTAAAATAAGACACTTTCAGGCTAAATTAAGTAAAAAGTGCTAATATTTACAATTTTAACAGCATTTCATACGTAAAATAAGACACTTTCAGGCTAAATTAAGTAAAAAGTGCTAATATTTACAATTTTAACAGCATTTCATACGTAAAATAAGACACTTTCAGGCTAAATTAAGTAAAAAGTGCTAATATTTACAATTTTAACAGCATTTCATACGTAAAATAAGACACTTTCAGGCTAAATTAAGTAAAAAGTGCTAATATTTACAATTTTAACAGCATTTCATACGTAAAATAAGACACTTTCAGGCTAAATTAAGTAAAAAGTGCTAATATTTACAATTTTAACAGCATTTCATACGTAAAATAAGACACTTTCAGGCTAAATTAAGTAAAAAGTGCTAATATTTACAATTTTAACAGCATTTCATACGTAAAATAAGACACTTTCAGGCTAAATTAAGTAAAAAGTGCTAATATTTACAATTTTAACAGCATTTCATACGTAAAATAAGACACTTTCAGGCTAAATTAAGTAAAAAGTGCTAATATTTACAATTTTAACAGCATTTCATACGTAAAATAAGACACTTTCAGGCTAAATTAAGTAAAAAGTGCTAATATTTACAATTTTAACAGCATTTCATACGTAAAATAAGACACTTTCAGGCTAAATTAAGTAAAAAGTGCTAATATTTACAATTTTAACAGCATTTCATACGTAAAATAAGACACTTTCAGGCTAAATTAAGTAAAAAGTGCTAATATTTACAATTTTAACAGCATTTCATACGTAAAATAAGACACTTTCAGGCTAAATTAAGTAAAAAGTGCTAATATTTACAATTTTAACAGCATTTCATACGTAAAATAAGACACTTTCAGGCTAAATTAAGTAAAAAGTGCTAATATTTACAATTTTAACAGCATTTCATACGTAAAATAAGACACTTTCAGGCTAAATTAAGTAAAAAGTGCTAATATTTACAATTTTAACAGCATTTCATACGTAAAATAAGACACTTTCAGGCTAAATTAAGTAAAAAGTGCTAATATTTACAATTTTAACAGCATTTCATACGTAAAATAAGACACTTTCAGGCTAAATTAAGTAAAAAGTGCTAATATTTACAATTTTAACAGCATTTCATACGTAAAATAAGACACTTTCAGGCTAAATTAAGTAAAAAGTGCTAATATTTACAATTTTAACAGCATTTCATACGTAAAATAAGACACTTTCAGGCTAAATTAAGTAAAAAGTGCTAATATTTACAATTTTAACAGCATTTCATACGTAAAATAAGACACTTTCAGGCTAAATTAAGTAAAAAGTGCTAATATTTACAATTTTAACAGCATTTCATACGTAAAATAAGACACTTTCAGGCTAAATTAAGTAAAAAGTGCTAATATTTACAATTTTAACAGCATTTCATACGTAAAATAAGACACTTTCAGGCTAAATTAAGTAAAAAGTGCTAATATTTACAATTTTAACAGCATTTCATACGTAAAATAAGACACTTTCAGGCTAAATTAAGTAAAAAGTGCTAATATTTACAATTTTAACAGCATTTCATACGTAAAATAAGACACTTTCAGGCTAAATTAAGTAAAAAGTGCTAATATTTACAATTTTAACAGCATTTCATACGTAAAATAAGACACTTTCAGGCTAAATTAAGTAAAAAGTGCTAATATTTACAATTTTAACAGCATTTCATACGTAAAATAAGACACTTTCAGGCTAAATTAAGTAAAAAGTGCTAATATTTACAATTTTAACAGCATTTCATACGTAAAATAAGACACTTTCAGGCTAAATTAAGTAAAAAGTGCTAATATTTACAATTTTAACAGCATTTCATACGTAAAATAAGACACTTTCAGGCTAAATTAAGTAAAAAGTGCTAATATTTACAATTTTAACAGCATTTCATACGTAAAATAAGACACTTTCAGGCTAAATTAAGTAAAAAGTGCTAATATTTACAATTTTAACAGCATTTCATACGTAAAATAAGACACTTTCAGGCTAAATTAAGTAAAAAGTGCTAATATTTACAATTTTAACAGCATTTCATACGTAAAATAAGACACTTTCAGGCTAAATTAAGTAAAAAGTGCTAATATTTACAATTTTAACAGCATTTCATACGTAAAATAAGACACTTTCAGGCTAAATTAAGTAAAAAGTGCTAATATTTACAATTTTAACAGCATTTCATACGTAAAATAAGACACTTTCAGGCTAAATTAAGTAAAAAGTGCTAATATTTACAATTTTAACAGCATTTCATACGTAAAATAAGACACTTTCAGGCTAAATTAAGTAAAAAGTGCTAATATTTACAATTTTAACAGCATTTCATACGTAAAATAAGACACTTTCAGGCTAAATTAAGTAAAAAGTGCTAATATTTACAATTTTAACAGCATTTCATACGTAAAATAAGACACTTTCAGGCTAAATTAAGTAAAAAGTGCTAATATTTACAATTTTAACAGCATTTCATACGTAAAATAAGACACTTTCAGGCTAAATTAAGTAAAAAGTGCTAATATTTACAATTTTAACAGCATTTCATACGTAAAATAAGACACTTTCAGGCTAAATTAAGTAAAAAGTGCTAATATTTACAATTTTAACAGCATTTCATACGTAAAATAAGACACTTTCAGGCTAAATTAAGTAAAAAGTGCTAATATTTACAATTTTAACAGCATTTCATACGTAAAATAAGACACTTTCAGGCTAAATTAAGTAAAAAGTGCTAATATTTACAATTTTAACAGCATTTCATACGTAAAATAAGACACTTTCAGGCTAAATTAAGTAAAAAGTGCTAATATTTACAATTTTAACAGCATTTCATACGTAAAATAAGACACTTTCAGGCTAAATTAAGTAAAAAGTGCTAATATTTACAATTTTAACAGCATTTCATACGTAAAATAAGACACTTTCAGGCTAAATTAAGTAAAAAGTGCTAATATTTACAATTTTAACAGCATTTCATACGTAAAATAAGACACTTTCAGGCTAAATTAAGTAAAAAGTGCTAATATTTACAATTTTAACAGCATTTCATACGTAAAATAAGACACTTTCAGGCTAAATTAAGTAAAAAGTGCTAATATTTACAATTTTAACAGCATTTCATACGTAAAATAAGACACTTTCAGGCTAAATTAAGTAAAAAGTGCTAATATTTACAATTTTAACAGCATTTCATACGTAAAATAAGACACTTTCAGGCTAAATTAAGTAAAAAGTGCTAATATTTACAATTTTAACAGCATTTCATACGTAAAATAAGACACTTTCAGGCTAAATTAAGTAAAAAGTGCTAATATTTACAATTTTAACAGCATTTCATACGTAAAATAAGACACTTTCAGGCTAAATTAAGTAAAAAGTGCTAATATTTACAATTTTAACAGCATTTCATACGTAAAATAAGACACTTTCAGGCTAAATTAAGTAAAAAGTGCTAATATTTACAATTTTAACAGCATTTCATACGTAAAATAAGACACTTTCAGGCTAAATTAAGTAAAAAGTGCTAATATTTACAATTTTAACAGCATTTCATACGTAAAATAAGACACTTTCAGGCTAAATTAAGTAAAAAGTGCTAATATTTACAATTTTAACAGCATTTCATACGTAAAATAAGACACTTTCAGGCTAAATTAAGTAAAAAGTGCTAATATTTACAATTTTAACAGCATTTCATACGTAAAATAAGACACTTTCAGGCTAAATTAAGTAAAAAGTGCTAATATTTACAATTTTAACAGCATTTCATACGTAAAATAAGACACTTTCAGGCTAAATTAAGTAAAAAGTGCTAATATTTACAATTTTAACAGCATTTCATACGTAAAATAAGACACTTTCAGGCTAAATTAAGTAAAAAGTGCTAATATTTACAATTTTAACAGCATTTCATACGTAAAATAAGACACTTTCAGGCTAAATTAAGTAAAAAGTGCTAATATTTACAATTTTAACAGCATTTCATACGTAAAATAAGACACTTTCAGGCTAAATTAAGTAAAAAGTGCTAATATTTACAATTTTAACAGCATTTCATACGTAAAATAAGACACTTTCAGGCTAAATTAAGTAAAAAGTGCTAATATTTACAATTTTAACAGCATTTCATACGTAAAATAAGACACTTTCAGGCTAAATTAAGTAAAAAGTGCTAATATTTACAATTTTAACAGCATTTCATACGTAAAATAAGACACTTTCAGGCTAAATTAAGTAAAAAGTGCTAATATTTACAATTTTAACAGCATTTCATACGTAAAATAAGACACTTTCAGGCTAAATTAAGTAAAAAGTGCTAATATTTACAATTTTAACAGCATTTCATACGTAAAATAAGACACTTTCAGGCTAAATTAAGTAAAAAGTGCTAATATTTACAATTTTAACAGCATTTCATACGTAAAATAAGACACTTTCAGGCTAAATTAAGTAAAAAGTGCTAATATTTACAATTTTAACAGCATTTCATACGTAAAATAAGACACTTTCAGGCTAAATTAAGTAAAAAGTGCTAATATTTACAATTTTAACAGCATTTCATACGTAAAATAAGACACTTTCAGGCTAAATTAAGTAAAAAGTGCTAATATTTACAATTTTAACAGCATTTCATACGTAAAATAAGACACTTTCAGGCTAAATTAAGTAAAAAGTGCTAATATTTACAATTTTAACAGCATTTCATACGTAAAATAAGACACTTTCAGGCTAAATTAAGTAAAAAGTGCTAATATTTACAATTTTAACAGCATTTCATACGTAAAATAAGACACTTTCAGGCTAAATTAAGTAAAAAGTGCTAATATTTACAATTTTAACAGCATTTCATACGTAAAATAAGACACTTTCAGGCTAAATTAAGTAAAAAGTGCTAATATTTACAATTTTAACAGCATTTCATACGTAAAATAAGACACTTTCAGGCTAAATTAAGTAAAAAGTGCTAATATTTACAATTTTAACAGCATTTCATACGTAAAATAAGACACTTTCAGGCTAAATTAAGTAAAAAGTGCTAATATTTACAATTTTAACAGCATTTCATACGTAAAATAAGACACTTTCAGGCTAAATTAAGTAAAAAGTGCTAATATTTACAATTTTAACAGCATTTCATACGTAAAATAAGACACTTTCAGGCTAAATTAAGTAAAAAGTGCTAATATTTACAATTTTAACAGCATTTCATACGTAAAATAAGACACTTTCAGGCTAAATTAAGTAAAAAGTGCTAATATTTACAATTTTAACAGCATTTCATACGTAAAATAAGACACTTTCAGGCTAAATTAAGTAAAAAGTGCTAATATTTACAATTTTAACAGCATTTCATACGTAAAATAAGACACTTTCAGGCTAAATTAAGTAAAAAGTGCTAATATTTACAATTTTAACAGCATTTCATACGTAAAATAAGACACTTTCAGGCTAAATTAAGTAAAAAGTGCTAATATTTACAATTTTAACAGCATTTCATACGTAAAATAAGACACTTTCAGGCTAAATTAAGTAAAAAGTGCTAATATTTACAATTTTAACAGCATTTCATACGTAAAATAAGACACTTTCAGGCTAAATTAAGTAAAAAGTGCTAATATTTACAATTTTAACAGCATTTCATACGTAAAATAAGACACTTTCAGGCTAAATTAAGTAAAAAGTGCTAATATTTACAATTTTAACAGCATTTCATACGTAAAATAAGACACTTTCAGGCTAAATTAAGTAAAAAGTGCTAATATTTACAATTTTAACAGCATTTCATACGTAAAATAAGACACTTTCAGGCTAAATTAAGTAAAAAGTGCTAATATTTACAATTTTAACAGCATTTCATACGTAAAATAAGACACTTTCAGGCTAAATTAAGTAAAAAGTGCTAATATTTACAATTTTAACAGCATTTCATACGTAAAATAAGACACTTTCAGGCTAAATTAAGTAAAAAGTGCTAATATTTACAATTTTAACAGCATTTCATACGTAAAATAAGACACTTTCAGGCTAAATTAAGTAAAAAGTGCTAATATTTACAATTTTAACAGCATTTCATACGTAAAATAAGACACTTTCAGGCTAAATTAAGTAAAAAGTGCTAATATTTACAATTTTAACAGCATTTCATACGTAAAATAAGACACTTTCAGGCTAAATTAAGTAAAAAGTGCTAATATTTACAATTTTAACAGCATTTCATACGTAAAATAAGACACTTTCAGGCTAAATTAAGTAAAAAGTGCTAATATTTACAATTTTAACAGCATTTCATACGTAAAATAAGACACTTTCAGGCTAAATTAAGTAAAAAGTGCTAATATTTACAATTTTAACAGCATTTCATACGTAAAATAAGACACTTTCAGGCTAAATTAAGTAAAAAGTGCTAATATTTACAATTTTAACAGCATTTCATACGTAAAATAAGACACTTTCAGGCTAAATTAAGTAAAAAGTGCTAATATTTACAATTTTAACAGCATTTCATACGTAAAATAAGACACTTTCAGGCTAAATTAAGTAAAAAGTGCTAATATTTACAATTTTAACAGCATTTCATACGTAAAATAAGACACTTTCAGGCTAAATTAAGTAAAAAGTGCTAATATTTACAATTTTAACAGCATTTCATACGTAAAATAAGACACTTTCAGGCTAAATTAAGTAAAAAGTGCTAATATTTACAATTTTAACAGCATTTCATACGTAAAATAAGACACTTTCAGGCTAAATTAAGTAAAAAGTGCTAATATTTACAATTTTAACAGCATTTCATACGTAAAATAAGACACTTTCAGGCTAAATTAAGTAAAAAGTGCTAATATTTACAATTTTAACAGCATTTCATACGTAAAATAAGACACTTTCAGGCTAAATTAAGTAAAAAGTGCTAATATTTACAATTTTAACAGCATTTCATACGTAAAATAAGACACTTTCAGGCTAAATTAAGTAAAAAGTGCTAATATTTACAATTTTAACAGCATTTCATACGTAAAATAAGACACTTTCAGGCTAAATTAAGTAAAAAGTGCTAATATTTACAATTTTAACAGCATTTCATACGTAAAATAAGACACTTTCAGGCTAAATTAAGTAAAAAGTGCTAATATTTACAATTTTAACAGCATTTCATACGTAAAATAAGACACTTTCAGGCTAAATTAAGTAAAAAGTGCTAATATTTACAATTTTAACAGCATTTCATACGTAAAATAAGACACTTTCAGGCTAAATTAAGTAAAAAGTGCTAATATTTACAATTTTAACAGCATTTCATACGTAAAATAAGACACTTTCAGGCTAAATTAAGTAAAAAGTGCTAATATTTACAATTTTAACAGCATTTCATACGTAAAATAAGACACTTTCAGGCTAAATTAAGTAAAAAGTGCTAATATTTACAATTTTAACAGCATTTCATACGTAAAATAAGACACTTTCAGGCTAAATTAAGTAAAAAGTGCTAATATTTACAATTTTAACAGCATTTCATACGTAAAATAAGACACTTTCAGGCTAAATTAAGTAAAAAGTGCTAATATTTACAATTTTAACAGCATTTCATACGTAAAATAAGACACTTTCAGGCTAAATTAAGTAAAAAGTGCTAATATTTACAATTTTAACAGCATTTCATACGTAAAATAAGACACTTTCAGGCTAAATTAAGTAAAAAGTGCTAATATTTACAATTTTAACAGCATTTCATACGTAAAATAAGACACTTTCAGGCTAAATTAAGTAAAAAGTGCTAATATTTACAATTTTAACAGCATTTCATACGTAAAATAAGACACTTTCAGGCTAAATTAAGTAAAAAGTGCTAATATTTACAATTTTAACAGCATTTCATACGTAAAATAAGACACTTTCAGGCTAAATTAAGTAAAAAGTGCTAATATTTACAATTTTAACAGCATTTCATACGTAAAATAAGACACTTTCAGGCTAAATTAAGTAAAAAGTGCTAATATTTACAATTTTAACAGCATTTCATACGTAAAATAAGACACTTTCAGGCTAAATTAAGTAAAAAGTGCTAATATTTACAATTTTAACAGCATTTCATACGTAAAATAAGACACTTTCAGGCTAAATTAAGTAAAAAGTGCTAATATTTACAATTTTAACAGCATTTCATACGTAAAATAAGACACTTTCAGGCTAAATTAAGTAAAAAGTGCTAATATTTACAATTTTAACAGCATTTCATACGTAAAATAAGACACTTTCAGGCTAAATTAAGTAAAAAGTGCTAATATTTACAATTTTAACAGCATTTCATACGTAAAATAAGACACTTTCAGGCTAAATTAAGTAAAAAGTGCTAATATTTACAATTTTAACAGCATTTCATACGTAAAATAAGACACTTTCAGGCTAAATTAAGTAAAAAGTGCTAATATTTACAATTTTAACAGCATTTCATACGTAAAATAAGACACTTTCAGGCTAAATTAAGTAAAAAGTGCTAATATTTACAATTTTAACAGCATTTCATACGTAAAATAAGACACTTTCAGGCTAAATTAAGTAAAAAGTGCTAATATTTACAATTTTAACAGCATTTCATACGTAAAATAAGACACTTTCAGGCTAAATTAAGTAAAAAGTGCTAATATTTACAATTTTAACCGCATTTCATACGTAAAATAAGACACTTTCAGGCTAAATTAAGTAAAAAGTGCTAATATTTACAATTTTAACAGCATTTCATACGTAAAATAAGACACTTTCAGGCTAAATTAAGTAAAAAGTGCTAATATTTACAATTTTAACAGCATTTCATACGTAAAATAAGACACTTTCAGGCTAAATTAAGTAAAAAGTGCTAATATTTACAATTTTAACAGCATTTCATACGTAAAATAAGACACTTTCAGGCTAAATTAAGTAAAAAGTGCTAATATTTACAATTTTAACAGCATTTCATACGTAAAATAAGACACTTTCAGGCTAAATTAAGTAAAAAGTGCTAATATTTACAATTTTAACAGCATTTCATACGTAAAATAAGACACTTTCAGGCTAAATTAAGTAAAAAGTGCTAATATTTACAATTTTAACAGCATTTCATACGTAAAATAAGACACTTTCAGGCTAAATTAAGTAAAAAGTGCTAATATTTACAATTTTAACAGCATTTCATACGTAAAATAAGACACTTTCAGGCTAAATTAAGTAAAAAGTGCTAATATTTACAATTTTAACAGCATTTCATACGTAAAATAAGACACTTTCAGGCTAAATTAAGTAAAAAGTGCTAATATTTACAATTTTAACCGCATTTCATACGTAAAATAAGACACTTTCAGGCTAAATTAAGTAAAAAGTGCTAATATTTACAATTTTAACAGCATTTCATACGTAAAATAAGACACTTTCAGGCTAAATTAAGTAAAAAGTGCTAATATTTACAATTTTAACAGCATTTCATACGTAAAATAAGACACTTTCAGGCTAAATTAAGTAAAAAGTGCTAATATTTACAATTTTAACAGCATTTCATACGTAAAATAAGACACTTTCAGGCTAAATTAAGTAAAAAGTGCTAATATTTACAATTTTAACAGCATTTCATACGTAAAATAAGACACTTTCAGGCTAAATTAAGTAAAAAGTGCTAATATTTACAATTTTAACAGCATTTCATACGTAAAATAAGACACTTTCAGGCTAAATTAAGTAAAAAGTGCTAATATTTACAATTTTAACAGCATTTCATACGTAAAATAAGACACTTTCAGGCTAAATTAAGTAAAAAGTGCTAATATTTACAATTTTAACAGCATTTCATACGTAAAATAAGACACTTTCAGGCTAAATTAAGTAAAAAGTGCTAATATTTACAATTTTAACAGCATTTCATACGTAAAATAAGACACTTTCAGGCTAAATTAAGTAAAAAGTGCTAATATTTACAATTTTAACAGCATTTCATACGTAAAATAAGACACTTTCAGGCTAAATTAAGTAAAAAGTGCTAATATTTACAATTTTAACAGCATTTCATACGTAAAATAAGACACTTTCAGGCTAAATTAAGTAAAAAGTGCTAATATTTACAATTTTAACAGCATTTCATACGTAAAATAAGACACTTTCAGGCTAAATTAAGTAAAAAGTGCTAATATTTACAATTTTAACAGCATTTCATACGTAAAATAAGACACTTTCAGGCTAAATTAAGTAAAAAGTGCTAATATTTACAATTTTAACAGCATTTCATACGTAAAATAAGACACTTTCAGGCTAAATTAAGTAAAAAGTGCTAATATTTACAATTTTAACAGCATTTCATACGTAAAATAAGACACTTTCAGGCTAAATTAAGTAAAAAGTGCTAATATTTACAATTTTAACAGCATTTCATACGTAAAATAAGACACTTTCAGGCTAAATTAAGTAAAAAGTGCTAATATTTACAATTTTAACAGCATTTCATACGTAAAATAAGACACTTTCAGGCTAAATTAAGTAAAAAGTGCTAATATTTACAATTTTAACAGCATTTCATACGTAAAATAAGACACTTTCAGGCTAAATTAAGTAAAAAGTGCTAATATTTACAATTTTAACAGCATTTCATACGTAAAATAAGACACTTTCAGGCTAAATTAAGTAAAAAGTGCTAATATTTACAATTTTAACAGCATTTCATACGTAAAATAAGACACTTTCAGGCTAAATTAAGTAAAAAGTGCTAATATTTACAATTTTAACAGCATTTCATACGTAAAATAAGACACTTTCAGGCTAAATTAAGTAAAAAGTGCTAATATTTACAATTTTAACAGCATTTCATACGTAAAATAAGACACTTTCAGGCTAAATTAAGTAAAAAGTGCTAATATTTACAATTTTAACAGCATTTCATACGTAAAATAAGACACTTTCAGGCTAAATTAAGTAAAAAGTGCTAATATTTACAATTTTAACAGCATTTCATACGTAAAATAAGACACTTTCAGGCTAAATTAAGTAAAAAGTGCTAATATTTACAATTTTAACAGCATTTCATACGTAAAATAAGACACTTTCAGGCTAAATTAAGTAAAAAGTGCTAATATTTACAATTTTAACAGCATTTCATACGTAAAATAAGACACTTTCAGGCTAAATTAAGTAAAAAGTGCTAATATTTACAATTTTAACAGCATTTCATACGTAAAATAAGACACTTTCAGGCTAAATTAAGTAAAAAGTGCTAATATTTACAATTTTAACAGCATTTCATACGTAAAATAAGACACTTTCAGGCTAAATTAAGTAAAAAGTGCTAATATTTACAATTTTAACAGCATTTCATACGTAAAATAAGACACTTTCAGGCTAAATTAAGTAAAAAGTGCTAATATTTACAATTTTAACAGCATTTCATACGTAAAATAAGACACTTTCAGGCTAAATTAAGTAAAAAGTGCTAATATTTACAATTTTAACAGCATTTCATACGTAAAATAAGACACTTTCAGGCTAAATTAAGTAAAAAGTGCTAATATTTACAATTTTAACAGCATTTCATACGTAAAATAAGACACTTTCAGGCTAAATTAAGTAAAAAGTGCTAATATTTACAATTTTAACCAGCATTCATACGTAAAATAAGACACTTTCAGGCTAAATTAAGTAAAAAGTGCTAATATTTACAATTTTAACAGCATTTCATACGTAAAATAAGACACTTTCAGGCTAAATTAAGTAAAAAGTGCTAATATTTACAATTTTAACAGCATTTCATACGTAAAATAAGACACTTTCAGGCTAAATTAAGTAAAAAGTGCTAATATTTACAATTTTAACAGCATTTCATACGTAAAATAAGACACTTTCAGGCTAAATTAAGTAAAAAGTGCTAATATTTACAATTTTAACAGCATTTCATACGTAAAATAAGACACTTTCAGGCTAAATTAAGTAAAAAGTGCTAATATTTACAATTTAACAGCATTTCATACGTAAAATAAGACACTTTCAGGCTAAATTAAGTAAAAAGTGCTAATATTATAATTTTAACAGCATTTCATACGTAAAATAAGACACTTTCAGGCTAAATTAAGTAAAAAGTGCTAATATTTACAATTTTAACCGCATTTCATACGTAAAATAAGACACTTTCAGGCTAAATTAAGTAAAAAAGTGCTAATATTTACAATTTTCAACAGCATTTCATACGTAAAATAAGACACTTTCAGGCTAAATTAAGTAAAAAGTGCTAATATTTACAATTTTAACAGCATTTCATACGTAAAATAAGACACTTTCAGGCTAAATTAAGTAAAAAGTGCTAATATTTACAATTTTAACAGCATTTCATACGTAAAATAAGACACTTTCAGGCTAAATTAAGTAAAAAGTGCTAATATTTACAATTTTAACAGCATTTCATACGTAAAATAAGACACTTTCAGGCTAAATTAAGTAAAAAGTGCTAAATATTTACAATTTTAACAGCATTTCATACGTAAAATAAGACACTTTCAGGCTAAATTAAGTAAAAAGTGCTAATATTTACAATTTTAACAGCATTTCATACGTAAAATAAGACACTTTCAGGCTAAATTAAGTAAAAAGTGCTAATATTTACAATTTTAACAGCATTTCATACGTAAAATAAGACACTTTCAGGCTAAATTAAGTAAAAAGTGCTAATATTTACAATTTTAACAGCATTTCATACGTAAAATAAGACACTTTCAGGCTAAATTAAGTAAAAAGTGCTAATATTTACAATTTTAACAGCATTTCATACGTAAAATAAGACACTTTCAGGCTAAATTAAGTAAAAAGTGCTAATATTTACAATTTTAACAGCATTTCATACGTAAAATAAGACACTTTCAGGCTAAATTAAGTAAAAAGTGCTAATATTTACAATTTTAACAGCATTTCATACGTAAAATAAGACACTTTCAGGCTAAATTAAGTAAAAAGTGCTAATATTTACAATTTTAAACAGCATTTCATACGTAAAATAAGACACTTTCAGGCTAAATTAAGTAAAAACGTGCCAATCTTTGCATTTTAACAGCATTTCATACGTAAAATAAGACACTTTCAGGCTAAATTAAGTAAAAAGTGCTAATCTTTGCATTTTAAACAGCATTTCATACGTAAAATAAGACACTTTCAGGCTAAATTAAGTAAAAAAGTGCCAATCTTTGCATTTTAAACAGCATTTCATACGTAAAATAAGACACTTTCAGGCTAAATTAAGTAAAAAAGTGCCAATCTTTGCATTTTAAACAGCATTTCATACGTAAAATAAGACACTTTCAGGCTAAATTAGTAAAAAAGTGCCAATCTTTGCATTTTAAACAGCATTTCATACGTAAAATAAGACACTTTCAGGCTAAATTAGGTAAAAAGTGCCAATCTTTGCATTTTAAACAGCATTTCATACGTAAAATAAGACACTTTCAGGCTAAATTAAGTAAAAAAGTGCCAATCTTTGCATTTTAAACAGCAATTTCATACGTAAAATAAGACACTTTCAGGCTAAATTAAGTAAAAAAGTGCCAATCTTTGGCATTTTAAACAGCATTTCATACGTAAAATAAGACACTTTCAGGCTAAATTAAGTAAAAAAGTGCTAATCTTTGCATTTTAAACAGCATTTCATACGTAAAATAAGACACTTTCAGGCTAAATTAAGTAAAAAAGTGCCAATCTTTGCATTTTAAACAGCATTTCATACGTAAAATAAGACACTTTCAGGCTAAATTAGTAAAAAAGTGCCAATCTTTGCATTTTAAACAGCATTTCAATACGTAAAATAAGACACTTTCAGGCTAAATTAAGTAAAAAAGTGCCAATGCTTTGCATTTAAAACAGCATTTCATACGTAAAATAAGACACTTTCAGGCTAAATTAGTAAAAAGTGACAATCTTTTGCATTTTAAACAGCCATTCATACGTAATACCTTTCAGGCTAAATTAAGTAAAACAAGTCATTTCATACGTAAAATAAGACACTTTCAGGCTAAATTAAGTAAAAAAGTGCCAATCTTGCATTTTAAACAGCATTTCATACGTAAAATAAGACACTTTCAGGCTAAAATTAAGTAAAAAAGTGCCAATCTTTGCATTTTAAACAGCATTTCATACGTAAAATAAGACACTTTCAGGCTAAATTAAGTAAAAAAGTGCCAATCTTTGCATTTTAAACAGCATTTCATACGTAAAATAGACACTTTCAGGCTAAATTAAGTAAAAAAGTGCCAATCTTTGCATTTTAAACAGCATTTCATACGTAAAATAAGACACTTTCAGGCTAAATTAAGTAAAAAAGTGCCAATCTTTGCATTTTAAACAGCATTTCATACGTAAAATAAGACACTTTCAGGCTAAATTAAGTAAAAAAGTGCCAATCTTTGCATTTTAAACAGCATTTCATACGTAAAATAAGACACTTTCAGGCTAAATTAAGTAAAAAGTGCCAATCTTTGCATTTAAACAGCATTTCATACGTAAAATAAGACACTTTCAGGCTAAATTAAGTAAAAAGTGCCAATCTTTGCATTTTAAACAGCATTTCATACGTAAAATAAGACACTTTCAGGCTAAATTAAGTAAAAAGTGCCAATCTTTGCATTTTAAACAGCATTTCATACGTAAAATAAGACACTTTCAGGCTAAATTAAGTAAAAAAGTGCCATCTTTGCATTTAAACAGCATTTCATACGTAAAATAAGACACTTTCAGGCTAAATTAGTAAAAAAAGTGCCAATCTTTGCATTTTAAACAGCATAAAATAAGACACTTCAGGCTAAATTAGGTAAAAAAGTGCCAATCTTTGCATTTTAAACAGCATTTCATACGTAAAATAAGACACTTTCAGGCTAAATTAAGTAAAAAAGTGCCAATCTTTGCATTTTAAACAGCATTTCATACGTAAAATAAGACACTTCAGGCTAAATTAGGTAAAAAAGTGCCAATCTTTGCATTTTAAACAGCATTTCATACGTAAAATAAGACACTTTCAGGCTAAATTAAGTTAAAAAAGTGCCAATCTTTGCATTTTAAACAGCATTTCATACGTAAAATAAGACACTTTCAGGCTAAATTAGGTAAAAAGTGCCAATCTTTGCATTTTAAACAGCATTCATACGTAAAATAAGACACTTTCAGGCTAAATTAAGTAAAAAAGTGCCAATCTTTGCATTTTAAAACAGCATTTCATACGTAAAATAAGACACTTTCAGGCTAAATTAAGTAAAAAAGTGCCAATCTTTGCATTTTAAACAGCATTTCATACGTAAAATAAGACACTTTCAGGCTAAATTAGGTAAAAAGTGCCAATCTTTGCATTTTAAACAGCATTTCATACGTAAAATAAGACACTTTCAGGCTAAATTAGGTAAAAAGTGCCAATCTTTGCATTTTAAACAGCATTTCATACGTAAAATAAGACACTTTCAGGCTAAATTAAGTAAAAAGTGCCAATCTTTGCATTTTAAACAGCATTTCATACGTAAAATAAGACACTTTCAGGCTAAATTAGGTAAAAAGTGCCAATCTTTGCATTTTAAACAGCATTTCATACGTAAAATAAGACACTTTCAGGCTAAATTAGGTATAAAAGTGCCAATCTTTGCATTTTAAACAGCATTTCATACGTAAATAAGACACTTTCAGGCTAAATTAGGTAAAAAGTGCCAATCTTTGCATTTTAAACAGCATTTCATACGTAAAATAAGACACTTTCAGGCTAAATTAGGTAAAAAAGTGCCAATCTTTGCATTTTAAACAGCATTTCATACGTAAAATAAGACACTTTCAGGCTAAATTAAGTAAAAAAGTGCCAATCTTTGCATTTTAAACAGCATTTCATACGTAAAATAAGACACTTTCAGGCTAAATTAGGTAAAAAAGTGCCAATCTTTGCATTTTAAACAGCATTTCATACGTAAAATAAGACACTTTCAGGCTAAATTAAGTAAAAAAGTGCCAATCTTTGCATTTTAAACAGCATTTCATACGTAAAATAAGACACTTTCAGGCTAAATTAGGTAAAAAAGTGCCAATCTTTGCATTTTAAACAGCATTTCATACGTAAAATAAGACACTTTCAGGCTAAATTAGGTAAAAAGTGCCAATCTTTGCATTTTAAACAGCATTTCATACGTAAAATAAGACACTTTCAGGCTAAATTAAGTAAAAAAGTGCCAATCTTTGCATTTTAAACAGCATTTCATACGTAAAATAAGACACTTTCAGGCTAAATTAGGTAAAAAGTGCCAATCTTTGCATTTTAACAGCATTTCATACGTAAAATAAGACACTTTCAGGCTAAATTAGGTATAAAAGTGCCAATCTTTGCATTTTAAACAGCATTTCATACGTAAAATAAGACACTTTCAGGCTAAATTAAGTTAAAAAAGTGCCAATCTTTGCATTTTAAACAGCATTTCATACGTAAAATAAGACACTTTCAGGCTAAATTAGGTAAAAAAGTGCCAATCTTTGCATTTTAAACAGCATTTCAAACGTAAAATAAGACACTTTCAGGCTAAATTAAGTAAAAAAGTGCCAATCTTTGCATTTTAAACAGCATTTCATACGTAAAATAAGACACTTTCAGGCTAAATTAAGTAAAAAAGTGCCAATCTTTGCATTTTAAACAGCATTTCATACGTAAAATAAGACACTTTCAGGCTAAATTAGGTAAAAAAGTGCCAATCTTTGCATTTTAAAACAGCATTTCAATACGTAAAATAAGACACTTTCAGGCTAAATTAAGTAAAAAAGTGCCAATCTTTGCATTTTAAACAGCATTTCATACGTAAAATAAGACACTTTCAGGCTAAATTAAGTAAAAAAGTGCCAATCTTTGCATTTTAAACAGCATTTCATACGTAAAATAAGACACTTTCAGGCTAAATTAAGGTAAAAAGTGCCAATCTTTGCATTTTAAACAGCATTTCATACGTAAAATAAGACACTTTCAGGCTAAATTAAGTAAAAAAGTGCCAATCTTTGCATTTTAAACAGCATTTCATACGTAAAATAAGACACTTTCAGGCTAAATTAGGTAAAAAGTGCCAATCTTTGCATTTTAAACAGCATTTCATACGTAAAATAAGACACTTTCAGGCTAAATTAGGTAAAAAAGTGCCAATCTTTGCATTTTAAACAGCATTTCATACGTAAAATAAGACACTTTCAGGCTAAATTAAGGTAAAAAGTGCCAATCTTTGCATTTTAAACAGCATTTCATACGTAAAATAAGACACTTTCAGGCTAAATTAAGTAAAAAAGTGCCAATCTTTGCATTTTAAACAGCATTTCATACGTAAAATAAGACACTTTCAGGCTAAATTAAGTAAAAAAGTGCCAATCTTTGCATTTTAAACAGCATTTCATACGTAAAATAAGACACTTTCAGGCTAAATTAAGTAAAAAAGTGCCAATCTTTGCATTTTAAACAGCATTTCATACGTAAAATAAGACACTTTCAGGCTAAATTAGGTAAAAAAGTGCCAATCTTTGCATTTTAAACAGCATTTCATACGTAAAATAAGACACTTTCAGGCTAAATTAAGTAAAAAAGTGCCATCTTTGCATTTTAAACAGCATTTCATACGTAAAATAAGACACTTTCAGGCTAAATTAGGTAAAAAAGTGCCCATCTTTGCATTTTAAACAGCATTTAATACGTAAAATAAGACACTTTCAGGCTAAATTAAGTAAAAAAGTGCCCTTCTTTGCATTTTAAACAGCATTTCATACGTAAAAAAAGACACTTTCAGGCTAAATGAGGTAAAAAAGTGCCAATCTTTGCATTTTAAAAAGCATTTCATACGTAAAATAAGACATTTTCAGGCTAAATTAAGTAAAAAAGTGCCAATCTTTGCATTAAAACAGCATTTCATACGTAAAATAAGGCACTTTCAGGCTAAATTAAGTAAAAAAGTGCCCTTCTTTGCATTTTAAACAGCATTTCATACGTAAAGTAAGACACTTTCAGGCTAAATTAAGTAAAAAAGTGCCCATCTTTGCATTTTAAACAGCATTTCATACGTAAAATAAGACACTTTCAGGCTAAATTAGGTATAATAGTGCCCATCTTTACATTTTAAACAGCATTTAATACGTAAAGTAAGACACTTTCAGGCTAAATTAAGTAAAAAAGTGCCTTTCTTTGCATTTTAAACAGCATTTCATACGTAAAATAAGACACTTTCAGGCTAAATTAAGTAAAAAAGTGCCCATCTTTGCATTTTAAACAGCATTTCATACGTAAAATAAGACACTTTCAGGCTAAATTAGGTATAAAAGTGCCCATCTTTGCATTTTAAACAGCATTTCATACGTAAAATAAGACACTTTCAGGCTAAATTAAGTAAAAAAGTGCCCATCTTTGCATTTTAAACAGCATTTCATACGTAAAATAAGACACTTTCAGGCTAAATTAGGTATAAAAGTGCCAATCTTTGCATTTTTAACAGCATTTCATACGTAAAATAAGACACTTTCAGGCTAAATTAGGTATAAAAGTGCCCATCTTTGCATTTTAAACAGCATTTCATACGTAAAATAAGACACTTTCAGGCTAAATTAATTAAAAAATTGCCCATCTTTGCATTTTAAACAGCATTTCATTCGTAAAATATGACATTTTCAGGCTAAATTAGGTTAAAAAGTGCCCATCTTTGCATTTTAAACAGCATTTCAAACGTAAAATAAGACACTTTCAGGCTAAATAAAGTAAAAAAGGGCCCATCTTTGCATTTTAAACAGCATTTCATACGTAAAATAAGACACTTTCAGGCTAAATTAGGTAAAAAAGTGCCAATATTTGCATTTTAAACAGCATTTCATACGTAAAATAAGACACTTTCAGGCTAAATTAGGTAAAAAAGTGCCAATCCTTGCATTTTAAAAAGCATTTCATACGTAAAAAAGGACACTTTCAGGCTAAATTAAGTAAAAAAGTGCCAATCTTTGCATTTTAAACAGCATTTCATACGTAAAATAAGACACTTTCAGGCTAAATGAGGTAAAAAAGTGCCAATCTTTGCATTTTAAACAGCATTTCATAGGTAAAATAAGACACTTTCAGGCTAAATTTGGAAAAAAAGTGCCCATCTTCGCATTTTAAACAGCATTTCATACGTAAAATAAGACACTTTCAGGCTAAATTAATTAAAAAATTGCCCATCTTTGCATTTTAAACAGCATTTCATTCGTAAAATATGACATTTTCAGGCTAAATTAGGTTAAAAAGTGCCCATCTTTGCATTTTAAACAGCATTTCAAACGTAAAATAAGACACTTTCAGGCTAAATAAAGTAAAAAAGGGCCCATCTTTGCATTTTAAACAGCATTTCATACGTAAAATAAGACACTTTCAGGCTAAATTAAGTAAAAAAGTGCCCATCTTTGCATTTTAAACAGCATTTCATACGTAAAATAAGACACTTTCAGGCTAAATTAGGTAAAAAAGTGCCCATCTTCGCATTTTAAACAGCATTTCATACGTAAAATAACACACTTTCAGGCTAAATTAAGTAAAAAAGTGCCCATCTTTGCATTTTAAACAGCATTTCATACGTAAAATAAGACACTTACAGGCTAAATTAGGTAAAAAAGTGCCAATCTTTGCATTTTAAACAGCATTTCATAGGTAAAATAAGACACTTTCAGGCTAAATTAGGTAAAAAAGTGCCAATCTTTGCATTTTAAACAGCATTTCATACGTAAAATAAGACACTTTCAGGCTAAATTAAGTAAAAAAGTGCCCATCTTTGCATTTTAAACAGCATTTCATACGTAAAATAAGACACTTTCAGGCTAAATTAGGTAAAAAAGTGCCCATCTTCGCATTTTAAACAGCATTTCATACGTAAAATAACACACTTTCAGGCTAAATTAAGTAAAAAAGTGCCCATCTTTGCATTTTAAACAGCATTTCATACGTAAAATAAGACACTTTCAGGCTAAATTAGGTAAAAAAGTGCCAATCTTTGCATTTTAAACAGCATTTCATAGGTAAAATAAGACACTTTCAGGCTAAATTAGGTAAAAAAGTGCCAATCTTTGCATTTTAAACAGCATTTCATACGTAAAATAAGACACTTTCAGGCTAAATTAGGTATAAAAGTGCCCATCTATACATTTTAAACAGCATTTCATACGTAAAATAAGATACTATCAGGCTAAATTAAGTAAAAAATTGCCCATCTTTGCATTTTAAACAGCATTTCATACGTAAAATAAGACACTTTCAGGCTAAATTAGGCATAAAAGTGCCAATCTTTGCATTTTAAACAGCATTTCATACGAGTTAACGCACGGTGTCCGGGAGAAGTGTTTTAAAAAAAAACTTAACTTTATTTCCATCGACCGGCGGAGTTAATAACCGTTCGGATTAGCGTCTGAGTATCAACTGAACTGTTTGGATGGATGCTGGTGCGCTGGTCCGTGTTGAATTATGCTGCGTGCTGAATAATGCTGCGTTGCAAATTATGTTGTGCGCGCTGCTTTGTGGTTTGTTTGTTTATCGGTCGTGCGTGGTTTGTTTGTTTATCGGTGGCGCGTTCTGCTGCGTGGCGTTTCTCGTGTTGCGCTGTCGTCTTAACTCCTTACTGCGCTGTCGTCTTAACTCCTCCCCTCTTAAATGACTTTGCCCTCAAAGTCTCGTTGCTGCGTGGAATGAAGTTGGTCTGCTAACGAACGTTTCTGGTCGTTTCGCTTGAGTCATGTTTACTTTTATCGTCGTTCTCTTGAAGTGGAAGAATAAACAGATTATAAATGCGCATAGGCATATGAATGCAAAAGTTCCTCCGAATACATTAATTTTCCATCTTAGAGAATCATTCTGCAAGTTAATACTTTTTAGTTTTTCTCTATGTTCTATGGTGAGTTTTTGTACGAGTTGGAGAGGCGGTTTATGTTCGATTTCACCCTTATCGATGTTGATTCCTGCTGTTGATTTGAATGGTTTACCAGGAATGGTGACTTCGTCGTTTGAATAAATTTCTCCATTAATGATAATGTTACAATTTTCGAATTGTATGACGTAGGAACCGTTCAGTACTTGGTTCATTTTGCTGCAGTTTGATGCGATTTCTGCTATTGCGTCGTTGATTAGTATTGTGTCGTCTTTGATTCTTTTTATGAATCCTCGACTATAAATCTTTTCGTAGTCACATTGTGAATCTTCTCTTCTCACAATTTGTTGAATGCATGTTGTGGGTTGTTGTATGCCGATTTGCGGACATATATAAACATCTTCTTGTTGTTGGCACTTCTCTGTCATGGAATATACGTGGGTTTGATTTTGTAATATAAAGTTTTGTGTGACGATTATACGTGCATCGTGTTGTATTATCGAGTCAATGTATTCGTACTCGTAGATTTTTGAAGATAGTTTGGGGAACTTTAGCATGTATAGTATATGAGATTCATTTACTGCTACTTGGGCAGTTGATTGCCTTAGCAATTCTTCCGGTGTGTTGTATTTAATGTTATTCTTCTCAAGAAACTGTTCTATTGATGTCAGATCCTCAAGGGATAGTAGCTTACTGCTCGGAATACCGTTTTTAGCTAACAGTATAGCGTCTTCTATGACATCCAATTTTTCTTGTAGCATATTTATGTTGGAAAGTAGAATAAGTTTCCGAATTTCCACTTGGTGTGACTCATAGCGTTCGTTTTCGATATTTACGACTTGGTTAGCGACATCAGTTATTTGTTTCAACCTGTCGTTGAAGCCTTGGTTGATTATTATTTGTTTGTTGCTTTCTGCTATCAGGGAGTTCATTGTGGAGTTTATGACATGTAGGTCGTCTGCATCTGGAGTTCCAGCGATCCATTTCCAAATTTTTCCTATCGTGTCCCATCGTTTTTGTCTTTTCACAAATGGTTTGATTTTCGCAAAAGTGTCCTTTAGCATGCTAGCTTTTATGCTGATCAAATTTTCGATAGATTCAGTAGAATTCCCATTTGGACTATCTTGTAATGTTTTCTCTATTGTTTCGTTTATATCAGTTAAATCTATTGGATGTATTGTTCTTACGTATCCAATTTGAATCTTAGCTTTACCTATCGGTATTATGGCTAATGGATTGTTATTTAAATCATATATGTTTATGTCTGCGAAAATTAGTTTGATCAACAGGATCGTAAGTATTCTGTAACGATAGTTAAAACAATTTTGAAAAAGTATTAATATTTTTTCATTACTTTCTTAAGTTTACTTTATGTATTTTTCGATTGTTTGAATCGATAATATATGTTGGATGATTCTCCTTTACTTTTACTGCATTAAAACGACTTTCGCGTTTGTTATTCGTCTTTTTCTTTTCGAATGCATATTCGTTTTCTACGTAATCCTTATATTTTTCATCTTTGATTTTTTCTTCATTCTTTTTGAATATCTGTAGTATTCTTTCATTTGTTTTTTCTCTTATTCTTGATCTCTCTAGCGGATCGTTTGATATTTCTCCTACATACACATTTCGTGGTGTATCCTTTATGAATGAATGTATGCTGTGATTATACTTATAAACAGCTTGTTGTACTAATGTTATAATGCTCATCTCTGGATTGAGTTTTTTTGTGCATCTAGCGATTTCTCTAATTGTTGAATGGCAACGTTCTATTTGTCCATTCGTTTCTGAACGATTAACTGGAGTTTTAAATATTTTTGTTCCTAGGTTTAGTATTGATTGTTCGATAACGTTTGAGACAAACGTACATTCGTTGTCTATTACAATTTGAGCTGGTAAGTCCCAGTCATATAGGAGTTGTAGTAAAACTTCCTTTATATCAGCGATTGATTTCGATTTAATCGGTCGTATTTTAACGTATTTTGAAAATTTATCTCTAGATGAGATAAATAAAAAGTTTGCGTTATAAGCAAATATGTCAATATGGATAATTTCTCCAGGATATGTCGGTATTGGTGTTTTTACTGGTATAAATTCTTGGGGTTTTCTCTCATATTTTTCTGTTTTACATATCTCACAATTTTTTACAATGTTTTGAATACTTTTTCTCATTCCGGGAAAGTAGAATTTTTTTATAAATTGCAATGAGTTTTCCTTAGCATTTCTGTGAGCAAAATTATGAATATTCTTGATTTCTTCAATTTGTGTTTCTTCATCGCATAGGTCTTGTACTTGTCTTTGGGAAAATCTAGCTTTGATTGTTTTTGGATTGTAGAGAGTTTTATAAACTTCTTGGATAATTCCCATTGTTTGTTCATCTGTGTGAATTCCATTAATTACATTTGGATTGATTAATTTTTTGAATTTATCCTTGATAAAATCAGAAGTAAATGTTGGTTCAATAAAAATATGTCTTCTGAATTTTGGGAAAGGGGTAATTAATTGGTATGAAGAATTAGTTCCAATTTTAAATACTAGTTGGTTGTGGAATACATTAATTGGTGCTTCTGTTGAAGGTATATAAGAATGATCGTCTTCGTCAGCTGAGTGCTGAGTTGGCGTTAATGAGTTTAGTTGTATACGGGAAAGTGCATCTGCTACAACGTTTGATCTTCCGGGTTTGTAGAATAATTGGTAATCGTGTTCCTCCATGAAATATTTCCATCTTTTCAGTTTTGCGTTGTTGTTCTGCGGAGATAAAGCAAATGTTAATGGTTGATGATCTGTATGAATATTAATTTTAGCTCCGTATATGAAATTTCTCAATGTTTGTAGTGCCCAAACGATGGCAAGCATTTCCTTTTCGTTGGTTGCATAATTTTCCTCTGTTTTGGAAAGAGTACGAGAAATGAAGGTTATCGGTCTATCACCGTCGTGACATTTTTGTGAAAGCACAGCTCCTAGTGCTTTTTCCGATGCGTCTGTTGTTAGTTCGAATGGCTTCTGGAAATCTGGAAAAGCTAAAACATCATTAGAAGATATTATGTCTTTAAGGGTTTGAAATGCGTTTTTTGCGGTTTGATCAAATTTAATAGGGAAATTTTTTGATTCGTGTTTGGAAATTTGGCGATGGCCATCCTCCCCTCTTAGGAGTTTTGTGATGGGTTTTGCCAGTTGTGCATAGTTTTTAATAAACCTGCGGTAGTAACCTGACATTCCTAAGAATCTTCTTAGTTCTTTAAGGTTTTGTGGTTCTGGGAATTTTTTTATGACTTCAATCTTTTTTATATTTGGTTTAAGTCCTTCACTTGAGACTATGAATCCGAGGAATTCAACTTCTGTCTTTAGAAATTCAGATTTATCCGGTTGTATTTTGAAATTATTATTAGAGTTTCTAGAACAATTCTTAAATTTTGCAGATGTTCTTCAACTGTTTTGCTAAAATTGATTATGTCATCGATGTATATGTGACAAATTTTTCCGATGTGTTCCCTTAAAGTGTCGTCCATGACGCGTTGGAATATTGAAGGGGCATTTTTTAAACCAAATGGCATGCGTACGAATTCATATTTTCCGTTGTTTATTGAAAATGCAGTTTTTTCGATATCATTTTCCGACATAGGTACTTGATGAAATCCTGACGCTAAGTCAAGAGTTGTGAAATATTTATTTGAACCTAGATTGGCTTAAACAGTAGATGGATCCGGAATAGGATATTTATCGCTTATTGTTTGAGTGTTCAATTTTCTGTAGTCTACGACAAGTCTATATTTTTTTTCATTGGCAGCATCCAGTTTTTTTGGAACAATCCACACTGGTGCATTGTATGGGGATTTCGAAGGTCTGATGATTCCATCATTTAGGAGTTTTTCAATTTGCTTGTTAACTTCACCTTTAAGTGCTTGGGGATAGGGATACGTTTTACTATAAACTGGTGATTCATCTTTTGTTCTTATTGTCGCTTTTACTCGCGATGTACAAGGTAGTTTCAAATCTGGTGGTTGGAAAAGATCTTGATATTCCTGTAATAGGTCATGTAGCTTTCTTTTTTCGTATTGGTTCAGATGATTATCACGAAAGTTTATTTTATTTACTTCCTGTAGTTGGTATTGTTGTAATGGAATGACATGTGTGCCATCAATGATTAATATTTCATTGGCTGTGTCAATTATTGCTTTAATTTCCTTTCGTGAATCGTGTCCAATTATGGCATCAAACGATTTTAAATTTTCTAAATGATAAAATTTTAGCATTTTATCTGAATATGGTTTGAATAATCGTGCTTGAGAATAAGCGTCGATTTTAATATCTCCTGCTACGGATGATACGAAAAATGGTTTATCAACCTTGTGTGAAATTTTTGCATATTTTGGATGTATGTAATTTTTATTAGATCCAGTATCAATTAACATTTTGAGTGGTTCTGAAGCGTTACCATAGAATAAGAAGTAAGGCAACGCTGAGTTTATTCTAAAAAATTCAGCTCTGCTTCTTCAAAAGTTTCTCTGAAGTTATTACCTTCTTGTTTTTCAATTGTTCTGAAATATCGTTCGAATGACTGTTGCACATTGTCAACCGTTGTGTTATTCACGTTGTTGTTTACGTTTTCGAATGTTTGTGCAAGATTGGCATCTGCTATATGATTAATGTTGTTTATGTTTCTTGCGTTTGTTTGGATATTATTGACTCTAGGTCGTTTTGGTGGTCTCACATTGTTTGAATTTGGACGATTTCCGTAATTTACTTGGCGAGTTCTGATAGATTGATCAACGTCCATCGGTTCTGGTGGAGGTTGACGTTGAAATTGATTAGATTGCATTTTTTGAAAGGGCTGTTGGTGCCTTGGAATGAAATTGTTTAAATTTCGATTTCCATACATTGGAGGTTTTGGGTAATGAGGCCTAGGTGGTGGCTGGGCATGTGTGTACCTTATAGGTGTTGGTGGCGGTAAGGGAATCATATTCCTTGGTGCCGTTGGTGGAGTGTATGTTCTCGGTTTTGTTAAAATTTTTCTGCATTCAATATTTTGGAAAGAGATACAATAACTGTATGCTCCTGCAAGCGATGTTGGCTCATAATTCCTTATGAACTTGTAAACGTCTCCATCGAGTCCTATCATGAAAGCATCAATTGCTTTTTTGTTGTACATTTCAATTAAAGCTCTGGAAGCTTCGGGGTGTGTAAACCTTTCATCGGTATTTATTTGATTTGCGATGAGGGACAGTAATCTGTTCACCTCGTCGTAATATACTTCAAGTGAGCGGTTCTTCTGTTGCACGCTCATGAGTTGGAAGTCCAATGTTTCCAAGTCACGTTTTTCGCCGTAATAGGTGATCAATGTTTTTTTGATCAGGTTCCAATTTATGCCTACGTTTGAAGCGACGAGTGAGTCATTCGCTTCACCGCGTATTTTTCTACGAATGAATTTGCAGATCATGTGGTATTTATTTTGACGTTCGATGGTATCTGTACCTTTAGTTTGATAGAGTTTCACTAAACTGTCAACATCATTTAACCAGCTATTCAGTTCGCTGGGATCCCCAGTGAATGTTGGTAGATCTTTTACCAAATCGGGAATTTTTTCAAAAGTTTCAGGATTTACACTTGTTCCATCTGGCTTTGTGAAATAAAGCGGTGGATCAGAATAATCCATAAAAGTGGGGGCAATATTGCACGCTTCGAGTGCGGCAATGCGGTTGATAATTTGATCAAGTTCGGGTCTCGACATTTTCAATGTTAGAGATTGTAATGAATTAATTAGATCCTCCAGGATTTTTTCGTTAGTTTAAACACGTTTTTAACTTCACTTGATTGAGTTCGTAATATGTTATATTAATTTGCAATCGTTTTTAATACTCGTTTTTGATTTTTTTTCACTGTTTGAAATTTTCACTTACGATTTTTTATAATTCACTGTACTTACGGTACCATACGCATCCGGTTTCGGGCGTTGGATGTACGTCTTATGTTGTCTTTATCAGCTCCTCTAGCGGGCCTTATGTTGTTTTTCGCTCCTCTAACGGGCCTTATGTTGTTTTTCGCTCCTCTAACGGGCGATGTGTTGTTTTTTTTTCTGGGAAACCGGCTATGATATTCTTCCTTCTCAGTGTGATGGATGGTTCCTTTTTGTCCTGCGTGAGCTGCTAACTGCACAGGTGACTCGGGATCCTTTTCACACGGCTGCACTCGGCGATCAGGAAGTCTTTTTTAGTTTAGGATTTGGTGGTAACTTTCACTCTAACGTGGTTACTTTTCACTTGCACCTTAACTTTATTTTTCACATAGCGCGGTCCCTATTCGGGCGCCAGTTAACGCACGGTGTCCGGGAGAAGTGTTTTTAAAAAAAACTTACCTTTATTTCCATCGACCGGCGGAGTTAATAACCGTTCGGATTAGCGTCTGAGTATCAACTGAACTGTTTGGATGGATGCTGGTGCGCTGGTCCGTGTTGAATTATGCTGCGTGCTGAATAATGCTGCGTTGCAAATTATGTTGTGCGCGCTGCTTTGTGGTTTGTTTGTTTATCGGTCGTGCGTGGTTTGTTTGTTTATCGGTGGCGCGTTCTGCTGCGTGGCGTTTCTCGTGTTGCGCTGTCGTCTTAACTCCTTACTGCGCTGTCGTCTTAACTAAATGCTGTTAAAATTGTAAATATTAGCATTTACTTAATTTAGCCTGAAAGTGTCTTATTTTACGTATGAAATGCTGTTAAAATTATAAATATTAGCACTTTTTACTTAATTTAGCCTGAAAGTGTCTTATTTTACGTATGAAATGCGGTTAAAATTGTAAATATTAGCACTTTTTACTTAATTTAGCCTGAAAGTGTCTTATTTTACGTATGAAATGCTGTTAATATTGTAAATATTAGCACTTTTTACTTAATTTAGCCTGAAAGTGTCTTATTTTACGTATGAAATGCTGTTAATATTGTAAATATTAACACTTTTTACTTAATTTAGCCTGAAAGTGTCTTATTTTACGTATGAAATGCTGTTAAAATTATAAATATTAGCACTTTTTACTTAATTTAGCCTGAAAGTGTCTTATTTTACGTATGAAATGCTGTTAAAATTGTAAATATTAGCACTTTTTACTTAATTTAGCCTGAAAGTGTCTTATTTTACGTATGAAATGCTGTTAAAATTATAAATATTAGCACTTTTTACTTAATTTAGCCTGAAAGTGTCTTATTTTACGTATGAAATGCTGTTAAAATTATAAATATTAGCACTTTTTACTTAATTTAGCCTGAAAGTGTCTTATTTTACGTATGAAATGCTGTTAAAATTGTAAATATTAGCACTTTTTTACTTAATTCAGCCTGAAAGTGTCTTATTGTACGTATGAAATGCTGTTAAAATTATAAATATTAGCACTTTTTACTTAATTTAGCCTGAAAGTGTCTTATTTAACGTATGAAATGCTGTTAAAATTGTAAATATTAGCACTTTTTTACTTAATTTAGCCTGAAAGTGTCTTATTTTACGTATGAAATGCTGTTAAAATTATAAATATTAGCACTTTTTACTTAATTTAGCCTAAAAGTGTCTTATTTTACGTATGAAATGCTGTTAAAATTGTAAATATTAGCACTTTTTTACTTAATTTAGCCTGAAAGTGTCTTATTTTACGTATGAAATGCTGTTAAAATTATAAATATTAGCACTTTTTACTTAATTTAGCCTGAAAGTGTCTTATTTTACGTATGAAATGCTGTTAAAATTGTAAATATTAGCACTTTTTTACTTAATTCAGCCTGAAAGTGTCTTATTGTACGTATGAAATGCTTTTAAAATTATAAATATTAGCACTTTTTACTTAATTTAGCCTGAAAGTGTCTTATTTTACGTATGAAATGCTGTTAAAATTGTAAATATTAGCACTTTTTACTTAATTTAGCCTGAAAGTGTCTTATTTTACGTATGAAATGCTGTTAAAATTATAAATATTAGCACTTTTTTACTTAATTTAGCCTGAAAGTGTCTTATTTAACGTATGAAATGCTGTTAAAATTATAAATATTAGCTCTTTTTACTTAATTTAGCCAGAAAGTGTCTTATTTTACGTATAAAATGCTGTTAAAATTGTAAATATTAGCACTATTTACTTAATTTAGCCTGAAAGTGTCTTATTTTACGTATGAAATGCTGTTAAAATTATAAATATTAGCACTTTTTACTTAATTTATCCTGAAAGTGTCTTATTTTACGTATGAAATGCTGTTAATATTGTAAATATTAGCACATTTTTACTTAATTTAGCCTGAAAGTGTCTTATTTTACGTATGAAATGCTGTTAAAATTATAAATATTAGCACTTTTTACTTAATTTAGCCTGAAAGTGTCTTATTTTACGTATGAAATGCTGTTAAAATTGTAAATATTAGCACTTTTTACTTAATTAAGCCTGAAAGTGTCTTATTTTACGTATGAAATGCTGTTAAAATTGTAAATATTAGCACATTTTTACTTAATTTAGCCTGAAAGTGTCTTATTTTACGTATGAAATGCTGTTAAAATTATAAATATTAGCACTTTTTACTTAATTTAGCCTGAAAGTGTCTTATTGTACGTATGAAATGCTGTTAAAATTATAAATATTAGCACTTTTTACTTAATTTAGCCTGAAAGTGTCTTATTTTACGTATGAAATGCTGTTAAAATTGTAAATATTAGCACTTTTTTACTTAATTTAGCCTGAAAGTCTCTTATTTTACGTATGAAATGCTGTTAAAATTATAAATATTAGCACTTTTTACTTAATTTAGCTTGAAAGTGTCTTATTTTACGTATGAAATGCCGTTAAAATTGTAAATATTAGCACATTTTTACTTAATTTAGCCTGAAAGTGTCTTATTTTACGTATGAAATGCTGTTAAAATTGTAAATATTAGCACTTTTTACTTAATTTAGCCTGAAAGTGTCTTATTTTACGTATGAAATGCTGTTAAAATTATAAATATTAGCACTTTTTACTTAATTTAGCCTGAAAGTGTCTTATTTAACGTATGAAATGCTGTTAAAATTATAAATATTAGCACATTTTTACTTAATTTAGCCTGAAAGTGTCTTATTTAACGTATGAAATGCTGTTAATATTGTAAATATTAGCACTTTTTACTTAATTTAGCCTGAAAGTGTCTTATTTTACGTATGAAATGCTGTTAAAATTGTAAATATTAGCACATTTTTACTTAATTTAGCCTGAAAGTGTCTTATTTAACGTATGAAATGCTGTTAAAATTGTAAATATTAGCACTTTTTTACTTAATTTAGCCTGAAAGTGTCTTATTTAACGTATGAAATGCTGTTAAAATTCTAAATTTTAGCTCTTTTTACTTAATTTAGCCTGAAAGTGTCTTATTTTACGTATGAAATGCTGTTAAAATTGTAAATATTAGCACTTTTTTACTTAATTTAGCCTGAAAGTCTCTTATTTTACGTATGAAATGCTGTTAAAATTATAAATATTGGCACTTTTTACTTAATTTAGCTTGAAAGTGTCTTATTTTACGTATGAAATGCCGTTAAAATTGTAAATATTAGCACATTTTTACTTAATTTAGCCTGAAAGTGTCTTATTTTACGTATGAAATGCTGTTAAAATTATAAATATTAGCACTTTTTACTTAATTTAGCCTGAAAGTGTCTTATTTTACGTATGAAATGCTGTTAAAATTATAAATATTAGCACTTTTTACTTAATTTAGCCTGAAAGTGTCTTATTTAACGTATGAAATGCTGTTAAAATTGTAAATATTAGCACTTTTTTACTTAATTTAGCCTGAAAGTGTCTTATTTAACGTATGAAATGCTGTTAAAATTATAAATATTAGCTCTTTTTACTTAATTTAGCCTGAAAGTGTCTTATTTTACGTATGAAATGCTGTTAAAATTGTAAATATTAGCACTTTTTTACTTAATTCAGCCTGAAAGTGTCTTATTGTACGTATGAAATGCTGTTAAAATTATAAATATTAGCACTTTTTACTTAATTTAGCCTGAAAGTGTCTTATTTTACGTATGAAATGCTGTTAAAATTATAAATATTAGCACTTTTTACTTAATTTAGCCTGAAAATGTCTTATTTTACGTATGAAATGCTGTTAAAATTATAAATATTAGCACTTTTTACTTAATTTAGCCTGAAAGTGTCTTATTGTACGTATGAAATGCTGTTAAAATTATAAATATTAGCACTTTTTACTTAATTTAGCCTGAAAGTGTCTTATTTTACGTATGAAATGCTGTTAAAATTGTAAATATTAGCACTTTTTTACTTAATTTAGCTTGAAAGTGTCTTATTTTACGTATGAAATGCCGTTAAAATTGTAAATATTAGCACATTTTTACTTAATTTAGCCTGAAAGTGTCTTATTTTACGTATGAAATGCTGTTAAAATTATAAATATTAGCACTTTTTACTTAATTTAGCCTGAAAGTGTCTTATTTTACGTATGAAATGCTGTTAAAATTATAAATATTAGCACTTTTTACTTAATTTAGCCTGAAAGTGTCTTATTTAACGTATGAAATGCTGTTAAAATTGTAAATATTAGCACTTTTTTACTTAATTTAGCCTGAAAATGTCTTATTTTACGTATGAAATGCTGTTAAAATTATAAATATTAGCACTTTTTACTTAATTTAGCCTGAAAGTGTCTTATTTTACGTATCAAATGCTGTTAAAATTGTAAATATTAGCACTTTTTTACTTAATTCAGCCTGAAAGTGTCTTATTGTACGTATGAAATGCTGTTAAAATTATAAATATTAGCACTTTTTACTTAATTTAGCCTGAAAGTGTCTTATTTTACGTATGAAATGCTGTTAAAATTATAAATATTAGCACTTTTTACTTAATTTAGCCTGAAAATGTCTTATTTTACGTATGAAATGCTGTTAAAATTATAAATATTAGCACTTTTTACTTAATTTAGCCTGAAAGTCTCTTATTTTACGTATGAAATGCTGTTAAAATTATAAATATTAGCACTTTTTACTTAATTTAGCTTGAAAGTGTCTTATTTTACGTATGAAATGCCGTTTAAATTGTAAATATTAGCACATTTTTACTTAATTTAGCCTGAAAGTGTCTTATTGTACGTATGAAATGCTGTTAAAATTATAAATATTAGCACTTTTTACTTAATTTAGCCTGAAAGTGTCTTATTTTACGTATGAAATGCTGTTAAAATTATAAATATTAGCACTTTTTACTTAATTTAGCCTGAAAGTGTCTTATTTAACGTATGAAATGCTGTTAAAATTGTAAATAATAGCACTTTTTTACTTAATTTAGCCTGAAAGTGTCTTATTTAACGTATGAAATGCTGTTAAAATTATAAATATTAGCTCTTTTTACTTAATTTAGCCTGAAAGTGTCTTATTTTACGTATGAAATGCTGTTAAAATTGCAAATATTAGCACTTTTTTACTTAATTTAGCCTGAAAGTGTCTTATTTTACGTATGAAATGCTGTTAAAATTATAAATATTAGCACTTTTTACTTAATTTAGCTTGAAAGTGTCTTATTTTACGTATGAAATGCCGTTAAAATTGTAAATATTAGCACATTTTTACTTAATTTAGCCTGAAAGTGTCTTATTTTACGTATGAAATGCTGTTAAAATTATAAATATTAGCACTTTTTACTTAATTTAGCCTGAAAGTGTCTTATTTTACGTATGAAATGCTGTTAAAATTATAAATATTAGCACTTTTTACTTAATTTAGCCTGAAAGTGTCTTATTTAACGTATGAAATGCTGTTAAAATTGTAAATATTAGCACTTTTTTACTTAATTTAGCCTGAAAGTGTCTTATTTAACGTATGAAATGCTGTTAAAATTATAAATATTAGCTCTTTTTACTTAATTTAGCCTGAAAGTGTCTTATTTTACGTATGAAATGCTGTTAAAATTGTAAATATTAGCACTTTTTTACTTAATTTAGCCTGAAAGTCTCTTATTTTACGTATGAAATGCTGTTAAAATTATAAATATTAGCACTTTTTACTTAATTTAGCTTGAAAGTGTCTTATTTTACGTATGAAATGCCGTTAAAATTGTAAATATTAGCACATTTTTACTTAATTCAGCCTGAAAGTGTCTTATTTTACGTAAGTTAACGCACGGTGTCCGGGAGAAGTGTTTTAAAAAAAAACTTAACTTTATTTCCATCGACCGGCGGAGTTAATAACCGTTCGGATTAGCGTCTGAGTATCAACTGAACTGTTTGGATGGATGCTGGTGCGCTGGTCCGTGTTGAATTATGCTGCGTGCTGAATAATGCTGCGTTGCAAATTATGTTGTGCGCGCTGCTTTGTGGTTTGTTTGTTTATCGGTCGTGCGTGGTTTGTTTGTTTATCGGTGGCGCGTTCTGCTGCGTGGCGTTTCTCGTGTTGCGCTGTCGTCTTAACTCCTTACTGCGCTGTCGTCTTAACTCCTCCCCTCTTAAATGACTTTGCCCTCAAAGTCTCGTTGCTGCGTGGAATGAAGTTGGTCTGCTAACGAACGTTTCTGGTCGTTTCGCTTGAGTCATGTTTACTTTTATCGTCGTTCTCTTGAAGTGGAAGAATAAACAGATTATAAATGCGCATAGGCATATGAATGCAAAAGTTCCTCCGAATACATTAATTTTCCATCTTAGAGAATCATTCTGCAAGTTAATACTTTTTAGTTTTTCTCTATGTTCTATGGTGAGTTTTTGTACGAGTTGGAGAGGCGGTTTATGTTCGATTTCACCCTTATCGATGTTGATTCCTGCTGTTGATTTGAATGGTTTACCAGGAATGGTGACTTCGTCGTTTGAATAAATTTCTCCATTAATGATAATGTTACAATTTTCGAATTGTATGACGTAAGAACCGTTCAGTACTTGGTTCATTTTGCTGCAGTTTGATGCGATTTCTGCTATTGCGTCGTTGATTAGTATTGTGTCGTCTTTGATTCTTTTTATGAAGCCTCGACTATAAATCTTTTCGTAGTCACATTGTGAATCTTCTCTTCTCACAATTTGTTGAATGCATGTTGTGGGTTGTTGTATGCCGATTTGCGGACATATATAAACATCTTCTTGTTGTTGGCACTTCTCTGTCATGGAATATACGTGGGTTTGATTTTGTAATATAAAGTTTTGTGTGACGATTATACGTGCATCGTGTTGTATTATCGAGTCAATGTATTCGTACTCGTAGATTTTTGAAGATAGTTTGGGGAACTTTAGCATGTATAGTATATGAGATTCATTTACTGCTACTTGGGCAGTTGATTGCCTTAGCAATTCTTCCGGTGTGTTGTATTTAATGTTATTCTTCTCAAGAAACTGTTCTATTGATGTCAGATCCTCAAGGGATAGTAGCTTACTGCTCGGAATACCGTTTTTAGCTAACAGTATAGCGTCTTCTATGACATCCAATTTTTCTTGTAGCATATTTATGTTGGAAAGTAGAATAAGTTTCCGAATTTCCACTTGGTGTGACTCATAGCGTTCGTTTTCGATATTTACGACTTGGTTAGCGACATCAGTTATTTGTTTCAACCTGTCGTTGAAGCCTTGGTTGATTATTATTTGTTTGTTGCTTTCTGCTATCAGGGAGTTCATTGTGGAGTTTATGACATATAGGTCGTCTGCATCTGGAGTTCCAGCGATCCATTTCCAAATTTTTCCTATCGTGTCCCATCGTTTTTGTCTTTTCACAAATGGTTTGATTTTCGCAAAAGTGTCCTTTAGCATGCTAGCTTTTATGCTGATCAAATTTTCGATAGATTCAGTAGAATTTCCATTTGGACTATCTTGTAATGTTTTCTCTATTGTTTCGTTTATATCAGTTAAATCTATTGGATGTATTGTTCTTACGTATCCCATTTGAATCTTAGCTTTACCTATCGGTATTATGGCTAATGGATTGTTATTTAAATCATATATGTTTATGTCTGCGAAAATTAGTCTGATCAACAGGATCGTAAGTATTCTGTAACGATAGTTAAAACAATTTTGAAAAAGTATTAATATTTTTTCATTACTTTCTTAAGTTTACTTTATGTATTTTTCGATTGTTTGAATCGATAATATATGTTGGATGATTCTCCTTTACTTTTACTGCATTAAAACGACTTTCGCGTTTGTTATTCGTCTTTTTCTTTTCGAATGCATATTCGTTTTCTACGTAATCCTTATATTTTTCATCTTTGATTTTTTCTTCATTCTTTTTGAATATCTGTAGTATTCTTTCATTTGTTTTTTCTCTTATTCTTGATCTCTCTAGCGGATCGTTTGATATTTCTCCTACATACACATTTCGTGGTGTATCCTTTATGAATGAATGTATGCTGTGATTATACTTATAAACAGCTTGTTGTACTAATGTTATAATGCTCATCTCTGGATTGAGTTTTTTTGTGCATCTAGCGATTTCTCTAATTGTTGAATGGCAACGTTCTATTTGTCCATTCGTTTCTGAACGATTAACTGGAGTTTTAAATATTTTTGTTCCTAGGTTTAGTATTGATTGTTCGATAACGTTTGAGACAAACGTACATTCGTTGTCTATTACAATTTGAGCTGGTAAGTCCCAGTCATATAGGAGTTGTAGTAAAACTTCCTTTATATCAGCGATTGATTTCGATTTTATCGGTCGTATTTTAACGTATTTTGAAAATTTATCTATAGATGAGATAAATAAAAAGTTTGCGTTATAAGCAAATATGTCAATATGGATAATTTCTCCAGGATATGTCGGTATTGGTGTTTTTACTGGTATAAATTCTTGGGGTTTTCTCTCGTATTTTTCTGTTTTACATATCTCACAATTTTTTACAATGTTTTGAATACTTTTTCTCATTCCGGGAAAGTAGAATTTTTTTATAAATTGCAATGAGTTTTCCTTAGCATTTCTGTGAGCAAAATTATGAATATTCTTGATTTCTTCAATTTGTGTTTCTTCATCGCATAGGTCTTGTACTTGTCTTTGGGAAAATCTAGCTTTGATTGTTTTTGGATTGTAGAGAGTTTTATAAACTTCTTGGATAATTCCCATTGTTTGTTCATCTGTGTGAATTCCATTAATTACATTTGGATTGATTAATTTTTTGAATTTATCCTTGATAAAATCAGAAGTAAATGTTGGTTCAATAAAAATATGTCTTCTGAATTTTGGGAAAGGGGTAATTAATTGGTATGAAGAATTAGTTCCAATTTTAAATACTAGTTGGTTGTGGAATACATTAATTGGTGCTTCTGTTGAAGGTATATAAGAATGATCGTCTTCGTCAGCTGAGTGCTGAGTTGGCGTTAATGAGTTTAGTTGTATACGGGAAAGTGCATCTGCTACAACGTTTGATCTTCCGGGTTTGTAGAATAATTGGTAATCGTGTTCCTCCATGAAAGATTTCCATCTTTTCAGTTTTGCGTTGTTGTTCTGCGGAGATAAAGCAAATGTTAATGGTTGATGATCTGTATGAATATTAATTTTAGCTCCGTATATGAAATTTCTCAATGTTTGTAGTGCCCAAACGATGGCAAGCATTTCCTTTTCGTTGGTTGCATAATTTTCCTCTGTTTTGGAAAGAGTACGAGAAATGAAGGTTATCGGTCTATCACCGTCGTGACATTTTTGTGAAAGCACAGCTCCTAGTGCTTTTTCCGATGCGTCTGTTGTTAGTTCGAATGGCTTCTGGAAATCTGGAAAAGCTAAAACATCATTAGAAGATATTATGTCTTTAAGGGTTTGAAATGCGTTTTTTGCGGTTTGATCAAATTTAATAGGGAAATTTTTTGATTCGTGTTTGGAAATTTGGCGATGGCCATCCTCCCCTCTTAGGAGTTTTGTGATGGGTTTTGCCAGTTGTGCATAGTTTTTAATAAACCTGCGGTAGTAACCTGACATTCCTAAGAATCTTCTTAGTTCTTTAAAGTTTTGTGGTTCTGGGAATTTTTTTATGGCTTCAATCTTTTTTATATTTGGTTTAAGTCCTTCACTTGAGACTATGAATCCGAGGAATTCAACTTCTGTCTTTAGAAATTCAGATTTATCCGGTTGTATTTTGAAATTAGCGGCTCTCAGAGTTTCTAGAACAATTCTTAAATTTTGCAGATGTTCTTCAACTGTTTTGCTAAAAATGATTATGTCATCGATGTATATGTGACAAATTTTTCCGATGTGTTCCCTTAAAGTGTCGTCCATGACGCGTTGGAATATTGAAGGGGCATTTTTTAAACCAAATGGCATGCGTACGAATTCATATTTTCCGTTGTTTATTGAAAATGCAGTTTTTTCGATATCATTTTCCGACATAGGTACTTGATGAAATCCTGACGCTAAGTCAAGAGTTGTGAAATATTTATTTGAACCTAGATTGGCTAAAACAGTAGATGGATCCGGAATAGGATATTTATCGCTTATTGTTTGAGTGTTCAATTTTCTGTAGTCTACGACAAGTCTATATTTTTTTTCATTGGCAGCATCCAGTTTTTTTGGAACAATCCACACTGGTGCATTGTATGGGGATTTCGAAGGTCTGATGATTCCATCATTTAGGAGTTTTTCAATTTGCTTGTTAACTTCACCTTTAAGTGCTTGGGGATAGGGATACGTTTTACTATAAACTGGTGATTCATCTTTTGTTGTTATTGTCGCTTTTACTCGCGATGTACAAGGTAGTTTCAAATCTGGTGGTTGGAAAAGATCTTGATATTCCTGTAATAGGTCATGTAGCTTTCTTTTTTCGTTTTGGTTCAGATGATTATCACGAATGTTTATTTTATTTACTTCCTGTAGTTGGTATTGTTGTAATGGAATGACATGTGTGCCATCAATGATTAATATTTCATTGGCTGTGTCAATTACTGCTTTAATTTCCTTTAGTGAATCGTGTCCAATTATGGCATCAAACGATTTTAAATTTTCTAAATGATAAAATTTTAGCATTTTATCTGAATATGGTTTGAATAATCGTGCTTGAGAATAAGCGTCGATTTTAATATCTCCTGCTACGGATGATACGAAAAATGGTTTATCAACCTTGTGTGAAATTATTGCATATTTTGGATGTATGTAATTTTTATTAGATCCAGTATCAATTAACATTTTGAGTGGTTCTGAAGCGTTACCATAGAATAAGAAGTAAGGCAACGCTGAGTTTATTCTAAAAAATTCAGCTCTGCTTCTTCAAAAGTTTCTCTGAAGTTATTACCTTCTTGTTTTTCAATTGTTCTGAAATATCGTTCGAATGACTGTTGCACATTGTCAACCGTTGTGTTATTCACGTTGTTGTTTACGTTTTCGAATGTTTGTGCAAGATTGGCATCTGCTATATGATTAATGTTGTTTATGTTTCTGGCGTTTGTTTGGATATTATTGACTCTAGGTCGTTTTGGTGGTCTCACATTGTTTGAATTTGGACGATTTCCGTAATTTACTTGGCGAGTTCTGATAGATTGATCAACGTCCATCGGTTCTGGTGGAGGTTGACGTTGAAATTGATTAGATTGCATTTTTTGAAAGGGCTGTTGGTGCCTTGGAATGAAATTGTTAAAATTTCGATTTCCATACATTGGAGGTTTTGGGTAATGAGGCCTAGGTGGTGTTTGGGCATGTGTGTACCTTATTGGTGTTGGTGGCGGTAAGGGAATCATATTCCTTGGTGCCGTTGGTGGAGTGTATGTTCTCGGTTTTGTTAACATTTTTCTGCATTCAATATTTTGGAAAGAGATACAATAGCTGTATGCTCCTGCAAGCGATGTTGGCTTATAATTCCTTATGAACTTGTAAACGTCTCCATCGAGTCCTCTCATGAAAGCATCAATTGCTTTTTTGTTGTACATTTCAATTAAAGCTCTGGAAGCTTCGGGGTGTGTAAACCTTTCATCGGTATTTATTTGATTTGCGATGAGGGACAGTAATCTATTCACCTCGTCGTAATATACTTCAAGTGAGCGGTTCTTCTGTTGCACGCTCATGAGTTGGAAGTCCAATGTTTCCAAGTCACGTTTTTCGCCGTAATAGGTGATCAATGTTTTTTTGATCAGGTTCCAATTTATGCCTACGTTTGAAGCGACGAGTGAGTCATTCGCTTCACCGCGTATTTTTCTACGAATGAATTTGCAGATCATGTGGTATTTATTTTGACGTTCGATGGTATCTGTACCTTTAGTTTGATAGAGTTTCACTAAACTGTCTACATCATTTAACCAGCTATTCAGTTCGCTGGGATCCCCAGTGAATGTTGGTAGATCTTTTACCAAATCGGGAATTTTTTCAAAAGTTTCAGGATTTACACTTGTTCCATCTGGCTTTGTGAAATAAAGCGGTGGATCAGAATAATCGATAAAAGTGGGGGCAATATTGCACGCTTCGAGTGCGGCAATGCGGTTGATAATTTGATCAAGTTCGGGTCTCGACATTTTCAATGTTAGAGATTGTAATGAATTAATTAGATCCTCCAGGATTTTTTCGTTAGTTTAAACACGTTTTTAACTTCACTTGATTGAGTTAGTAATATGTAATATTAATTTGCAATCGTTTTTAATACTCGTTTTTGATTTTTTTTCACTGTTTGAAATTTTCACTTACGATTTTTTATAATTCACTGTACTTACGGTACCATACGCATCCTGTTTCGGGCGTTGGATGTACGTCTTATGTTGTCTTTATCAGCTCCTCTAGCGGGCCTTATGTTGTTTTTCGCTCCTTTAACGGGCCTTATGTTGTTTTTCGCTCCTCTAACGGGCGATGTGTTGTTTTTTGCTGGGAAACCGGCTATGATATTCTTCCTTCTCAGTGTGATGGATGGTTCCTTTTTGTCCTGCGTGAGCTGCTAACTGCACAGGTGACTCGGGATCCTTTTCACACGGCTGCACTCGGCGATCAGGAAGTCTTTTTTAGTTTAGGATTTGGTGGTAACTTTCACTCTAACGTGGTTACTTTTCACTTGCACATTAACTTTATTTTTCACATAGCGCGGTCCCTATTCGGGCGCCAGTTAACGCACGGTGTCCGGGAGAAGTGTTTTTAAAAAAAACTTAACTTTATTTCCATCGACCGGCGGAGTTAATAACCGTTCGGATTAGCGTCTGAGTATCAACTGAACTGTTTGGATGGATGCTGGTGCGCTGGTCCGTGTTGAATTATGCTGCGTGCTGAATAATGCTGCGTTGCAAATTATGTTGTGCGCGCTGCTTTGTGGTTTGTTTGTTTATCGGTCGTGCGTGGTTTGTTTGTTTATCGGTGGCGCGTTCTGCTGCGTGGCGTTTCTCGTGTTGCGCTGTCGTCTTAACTCCTTACTGCGCTGTCGTCTTAACTCTTATTTTACGTATGAAATGCTGTTTAAATTGATAAAAATAGCGCTTTTTTACATAATTTAGCTTGAAAGTGTCTTATTTTACGTATGAAATGCTGTTTAATTTGTAAAGATAAGCACTTTTTTACATAATTTAGCTTGAAAGTGTTTTATTTTACGTATGAAATACTGTTTAAATTGATAAAAATAGCGCTTTTTTACTTAATTTAGCCTGAAAGTGTCTTATTTTACATATGAAATACTGTTTAAATTGATAAAAATAGCGCTTTTTTACATAATTTAGCTTGAAAGTGTCTTATTTTACGTATGAAATGCTGTTTAATTTGTAAAGATAAGCACTTTTTTACATAATTTAGCTTGAAAGTGTTTTATTTTACGTATGAAATACTGTTTAAATTGATAAAAATAGCGCTTTTTTACTTAATTTAGCTTGAAAGTGTCTTATTTTACGTATGAAATGCTGTTTAATTTGTAAAGATAAGCACTTTTTTACATAATTTAGCTTGAAAGTGTTTTATTTTACGTATGAAATGCTGTTTAAATTGTTAAAAATTGCACATTTTTACATAATTTAGCTTGAAAGTGTCTTATTTTACGTATGAAATGCTGTTTAAATTGATAAAAATAGCGCTTTTTTACATAATTTAGCTTGAAAGTGTCTTATTTTACGTATGAAATGCTGTTTAATTTGTAAAGATAAGCACTTTTTTACATAATTTAGCTTGAAAGTGTTTTATTTTACGTATGAAATACTGTTTAAATTGATAAAAATAGCGCTTTTTTACTTAATTTAGCTTGAAAGTGTTTTATTTTACGTATGAAATGCTGTTTAAATTGATAAAAATAGCGCTTTTTTACTTAATTTAGCTTGAAAGTGTCTTATTTTACGTATGAAATGCTGTTTAATTTGTAAAGATAAGCACTTTTTACATAATTTAGCTTGAAAGTGTTTTATTTTACGTATGAAATGCTGTTTAAATTGATAAAAATAGCGCTTTTTTACATAATTTAGCTTGAAAGGTTCTTATTTTACGTATGAAATGCTGTTTAATTTGTAAAGATAAGCACTTTTTTACATAATTTAGCTTGAAAGTGTTTTATTTTACGTATGAAATACTGTTTAAATTGATAAAAATAGCGCTTTTTTACTTAATTTAGCTTGAAAGTGTCTTATTTTACGTATGAAATGCTGTTTAATTTGTAAAGATAAGCACTTTTTTACATAATTTAGCTTGAAAGTGTTTTATTTTACGTATGAAATGCTGTTTAAATTGTTAAAAATTGCGCTTTTTTACTTAATTTAGCTTGAAAGCGTCTTATTTTACGTATGAAATGCTATTTAATTTATAAAGATAAGCACTTTTTTACATAATTTAGCCTGAAAATGTCTTATTTTACATATGAAATACTGTTTAAATTGATAAAAATAGCGCTTTTTACTTAATTTAGCTTGAAAGTGTCTTATTTTACGTATGAAATGCTGTTTAATTTGTAAAGATAAGCACTTTTTTACATAATTTAGCTTGAAAGTGTTTTATTTTACGTATGAAATGCTGTTTAAATTGATAAAAATAGCGCTTTTTTACTTAATTTAGCTTGAAAGTGTCTTATTTTACGTATGAAATGCTGTTTAATTTGTAAAGATAAGCACTTTTTTACATAATTTAGGCTGAAAGTGTCTTATTTTACGTATGAAATGCTGTTTAAATTGATAAAAATAGCGCTTTTTTACTTAATTTAGCTTGAAAGTGTCTTATTTTACGTATGAAATACTGTTTAATTTGTAAAGATAAGCACTTTTTTACATAATTTAGCTTGAAAGTGTCTTATTTTACGTATGAAATGCTGTTCAATTTGTAAAGATAAGCACTTTTTTACTTAATTTAGCTTGAAAGTGTCTTATTTTACGTATGAAATGCTGTTTAAATTGATAAAAATAGCGCTTTTTTACATAATTTAGCTTGAAAGTGTCTTATTTTACGTATGAAATGCTGTTTAATTTGTAAAGATAAGCACTTTTTTACATAATTTAGCTTGAAAGTGTCTTATTTTACGTATGAAATGCTGTTTAATTTGTAAAGATAAGCACTTTTTTACATAATTTAGCTTGAAAGTGTTTTATTTTACGTATGAAATGCTGTTTAAATTGATAAAAATAGCGCTTTTTTACTTAATTTAGCTTGAAAGTGTCTTATTTTACGTATGAAATGCTGTTTAATTTGTAAAGATAAGCACTTTTTTACATAATTTAGCTTGAAAGTGTCTTATTTTACGTATGAAATGCTGTTTAATTTGTAAAGATAAGCACTTTTTTACATAATTTAGCTTGAAAGTGTCTTATTTTACGTATGAAATGCTGTTAAATTTGTAAAGATAAGCACTTTTTTACATAATTTAGCTTGAAAGTGTTTTATTTTACGTATGAAATACTGTTTAAATTGATAAAAATAGCGCTTTTTTACTTAATTTAGCCTGAAAGTGTCTTATTTTACATATGAAATACTGTTTAAATTGATAAAAATAGCGCTTTTTTACATAATTTAGCTTGAAAGTGTCTTATTTTACGTATGAAATGCTGTTTAATTTGTAAAGATAAGCACTTTTTTACATAATTTAGCTTGAAAGTGTCTTATTTTACGTATGAAATGCTGTTTAATTTGTAAAGATAAGCACTTTTTTACATAATTTAGCTTGAAAGTGTCTTATTTTACGTATGAAATGCTGTTAAATTTGTAAAGATAAGCACTTTTTTACATAATTTAGCTTGAAAGTGTTTTATTTTACGTATGAAATACTGTTTAAATTGATAAAAATAGCGCTTTTTTACTTAATTTAGCCTGAAAGTGTCTTATTTTACATATGAAATACTGTTTAAATTGATAAAAATAGCGCTTTTTTACATAATTTAGCTTGAAAGTGTCTTATTTTACGTATGAAATGCTGTTTAATTTGTAAAGATAAGCACTTTTTTACATAATTTAGCTTGAAAGTGTTTTATTTTACGTATGAAATGCTGTTTAAATTGATAAAAATAGCGCTTTTTTACATAATTTAGCTTGAAAGGTTCTTATTTTACGTATGAAATGCTGTTTAATTTGTAAAGATAAGCACTTTTTTACATAATTTAGCTTGAAAGTGTTTTATTTTACGTATGAAATGCTGTTTAAATTGATAAAAATAGCGCTTTTTTACATAATTTAGCTTGAAAGGTTCTTATTTTACGTATGAAATGCTGTTAAATTTGTAAAGATAAGCACTTTTTTACATAATTTAGCTTGAAAGTGTTTTATTTTACGTATGAAATACTGTTTAAATTGATAAAAATAGCGCTTTTTTACTTAATTTAGCCTGAAAGTGTCTTATTTTACATATGAAATACTGTTTAAATTGATAAAAATAGCGCTTTTTTACATAATTTAGCTTGAAAGTGTCTTATTTTACGTATGAAATGCTGTTTAATTTGTAAAGATAAGCACTTTTTTACATAATTTAGCTTGAAAGTGTTTTATTTTACGTATGAAATGCTGTTTAAATTGATAAAAATAGCGCTTTTTCACATAATTTAGCTTGAAAGGTTCTTATTTTACGTATGAAATGCTGTTTAATTTGTAAAGATAAGCACTTTTTTACATAATTTAGCTTGAAAGTGTTTTATTTTACGTATGAAATACTGTTTAAATTGATAAAAATAGCGCTTTTTTACTTAATTTAGCTTGAAAGTGTCTTATTTTACGTATGAAATGCTGTTTAATTTGTAAAGATAAGCACTTTTTTACATAATTTAGCTTGAAAGTGTTTTATTTTACGTATGAAATGCTGTTTAAATTGTTAAAAATTGCGCTTTTTTACTTAATTTAGCTTGAAAGCGTCTTATTTTACGTATGAAATGCTATTTAATTTATAAAGATAAGCACTTTTTTACATAATTTAGCCTGAAAATGTCTTATTTTACATATGAAATACTGTTTAAATTGATAAAAATAGCGCTTTTTTACTTAATTTAGCTTGAAAGTGTCTTATTTTACGTATGAAATGCTGTTTAATTTGTAAAGATAAGCACTTTTTTACATAATTTAGCTTGAAAGTGTTTTATTTTACGTATGAAATGCTGTTTAAATTGATAAAAATAGCGCTTTTTTACTTAATTTAGCTTGAAAGTGTCTTATTTTACGTATGAAATGCTGTTTAATTTGTAAAGATAAGCACTTTTTTACATAATTTAGCTTGAAAGTGTCTTATTTTACGTATGAAATGCTGTTTAAATTGATAAAAATAGCGCTTTTTTACTTAATTTAGCTTGAAAGTGTCTTATTTTACGTATGAAATACTGTTTAATTTGTAAAGATAAGCACTTTTTTACATAATTTAGCTTGAAAGTGTCTTATTTTACGTATGAAATGCTGTTTAATTTGTAAAGATAAGCACTTTTTTACTTAATTTAGCTTGAAAGTGTCTTATTTTACGTATGAAATGCTGTTAAAATTGATAAAAATACCGCTTTTTTACATAATTTAGCTTGAAAGTGTCTTATTTTACGTATGAAATGCTGTTTAATTTGTAAAGATAAGCACTTTTTTACATAATTTAGCTTGAAAGTGTCTTATTTTACGTATGAAATGCTGTTAAATTTGTAAAGATAAGCACTTTTTTACATAATTTAGCTTGAAAGTGTTTTATTTTACGTATGAAATGCTGTTTAAATTGATAAAAATAGCGCTTTTTTACTTAATTTAGCTTGAAAGTGTCTTATTTTACGTATGAAATGCTGTTTAATTTGTAAAGATAAGCACTTTTTTACATAATTTAGCCTGAAAGTGTCTTATTTTACATATGAAATACTGTTTAAATTGATAAAAATAGCGCTTTTTTACTTAATTTAGCTTGAAAGTGTCTTATTTTACGTATGAAATGCTGTTTAATTTGTAAAGATAAGCACTTTTTTACATAATTTAGCTTGAAAGTGTTTTATTTTACGTATGAAATACTGTTTAAATTGATAAAAATAGCGCTTTTTTACTTAATTTAGCTTGAAAGTGTCTTATTTTACGTATGAAATGCTGTTTAATTTGTAAAGATAAGCACTTTTTTACATAATTTAGCTTGAAAGTGTTTTATTTTACGTATGAAATGCTGTTTAAATTGTTAAAAATTGCACATTTTTACATAATTTAGCTTGAAAGTGTCTTATTTTACGTATGAAATGCTGTTTAAATTGATAAAAATAGCGCTTTTTTACATAATTTAGCTTGAAAGTGTCTTATTTTACGTATGAAATGCTGTTTAATTTGTAAAGATAAGCACTTTTTTACATAATTTAGCTTGAAAGTGTTTTATTTTACGTATGAAATGCTGTTTAAATTGATAAAAATAGCGCTTTTTTACTTAATTTAGCTTGAAAGTGTCTTATTTTACGTATGAAATGCTGTTTAATTTGTAAAGATAAGCACTTTTTTACATAATTTAGCCTGAAAGTGTCTTATTTTACATATGAAATACTGTTTAAATTGATAAAAATAGCGCTTTTTTACTTAATTTAGCTTGAAAGTGTCTTATTTTACGTATGAAATGCTGTTTAATTTGTAAAGATAAGCACTTTTTTACATAATTTAGCTTGAAAGTGTTTTATTTTACGTATGAAATGCTGTTTAAATTGATAAAAATAGCGCTTTTTTACTTAATTTAGCTTGAAAGTGTCTTATTTTACGTATGAAATGCTGTTTAATTTGTAAAGATAAGCACTTTTTTACATAATTTAGCCTGAAAGTGTCTTATTTTACATATGAAATACTGTTTAAATTGATAAAAATAGCGATTTTTTACTTAATTTAGCTTGAAAGTGTCTTATTTTACGTATGAAATGCTGTTTAATTTGTAAAGATAAGCACTTTTTTACATAATTTAGCTTGAAAGTGTTTTATTTTACGTATGAAATGCTGTTTAAATTGTTAAAAATTGCACATTTTTACATAATTTAGCTTGAAAGTGTCTTATTTTACGTATGAAATGCTGTTTAAATTGATAAAAATAGCGCTTTTTTACATAATTTAGCTTGAAAGCGTCTTATTTTACGTATGAAATGCTGTTTAATTTGTAAAGATAAGCACTTTTTTACATAATTTAGCTTGAAAGTGTTTTATTTTACGTATGAAATGCTGTTTAAATTGATAAAAATAGCGCTTTTTTACATAATTTAGCTTGAAAGTGTCTTATTTTACGTATGAAATGCTGTTTAATTTGTAAAAATAAGCACTTTTTTACATAATTTAGCTTGAAAGTGTCTTATTTTACGTATGAAATGCTGTTTAAATTGATAAAAATAGCGCTTTTTTACATAATTTAGCTTGAAAGTGTCTTATTTTACGTATGAAATGCTGTTTAATTTGTAAAGATAAGCACTTTTTTACATAATTTAGCTTGAAAGTGTTTTATTTTACGTATGAAATACTGTTTAAATTGATAAAAATAGCGCTTTTTTACTTAATTTAGCTTGAAAGTGTCTTATTTTACGTATGAAATGCTGTTTAATTTGTAAAGATAAGCACTTTTTTACATAATTTAGCTTGAAAGTGTCTTATTTTACGTATGAAATGCTGTTTAAATTGATAAAAATACCGCTTTTTTACATAATTTAGCTTGAAAGTGTCTTATTTTACGTATGAAATGCTGTTTAATTTGTAAAGATAAGCTCTTTTTTACATAATTTAGCTTGAAAGTGTCTTATTTTACGTATGAAATGCTGTTAAATTTGTAAAGATAAGCACTTTTTTACATAATTTAGCTTGAAAGTGTTTTATTTTACGTATGAAATGCTGTTTAAATTGATAAAAATAGCGCTTTTTTACTTAATTTAGCTTGAAAGTGTCTTATTTTACGTATGAAATGCTGTTTAATTTGTAAAGATAAGCACTTTTTTACATAATTTAGCCTGAAAGTGTCTTATTTTACATATGAAATACTGTTTAAATTGATAAAAATAGCGCTTTTTTACTTAATTTAGCTTGAAAGTGTCTTATTTTACGTATGAAATGCTGTTTAATTTGTAAAGATAAGCACTTTTTTACATAATTTAGCTTGAAAGTGTTTTATTTTACGTATGAAATACTGTTTAAATTGATAAAAATAGCGCTTTTTTACTTAATTTAGCTTGAAAGTGTCTTATTTTACGTATGAAATGCTGTTTAATTTGTAAAGATAAGCACTTTTTTACATAATTTAGCTTGAAAGTGTTTTATTTTACGTATGAAATGCTGTTTAAATTGTTAAAAATTGCACATTTTTACATAATTTAGCTTGAAAGTGTCTTATTTTACGTATGAAATGCTGTTTAAATTGATAAAAATAGCGCTTTTTTACATAATTTAGCTTGAAAGTGTCTTATTTTACGTATGAAATGCTGTTTAATTTGTAAAGATAAGCACTTTTTTACATAATTTAGCTTGAAAGTGTCTTATTTTACGTATGAAATACTGTTTAAATTGATAAAAATAGCGCTTTTTTACTTAATTTAGCTTGAAAGTGTCTTATTTTACGTATGAAATGCTGTTTAATTTGTAAAGATAAGCACTTTTTTACATAATTTAGCTTGAAAGTGTTTTATTTTACGTATGAAATGCTGTTTAAATTGTTAAAAATTGCACTTTTTTACATAATTTAGCTTGAAAGTGTCTTATTTTACGTATGAAATGCTGTTTAAATTGATAAAAATAGCGCTTTTTTACTTAATTTAGCTTGAAAGTGTCTTATTTTACGTATGAAATGCTGTTTAATTTGTAAAGATAAGCACTTTTTTACATAATTTAGCTTGAAAGTGTCTTATTTTACGTATGAAATGCTGTTTAAATTGTTAAAAATTGCACTTTTTTACATAATTTAGCTTGAAAGTGTCTTATTTTACGTATGAAATGCTGTTTAATTTGTAAAGACAAGCACTTTTTTACATAATTTAGCTTGAAAGTGTCTTATTTTACGTATGAAATGCTGTTTAATTTGTAAAGATAAGCACTTTTTTACATAATTTAGCTTGAAAGTGTTTTATTTTACGTATGAAATGCTGTTTAAATTGATAAAAATAGCGCTTTTTTACTTAATTTAGCTTGAAAGTGTCTTATTTTACGTATGAAATGCTGTTTAATTTGTAAAGATAAGCACTTTTTTACATAATTTAGCTTGAAAGTGTTTTATTTTACGTATGAAATGCTGTTTAAATTGTTAAAAATTGCACTTTTTTACATAATTTAGCTTGAAAGTGTCTTATTTTACGTATGAAATGCTGTTTAAATTGATAAAAATAGCGCTTTTTTACTTAATTTAGCTTGAAAGTGTTTTATTTTACGTATGAAATGCTGTTTAAATTGATAAAAATTGCACTTTTTTACATAATTTAGCTTGAAAGTGTCTTATTTTACGTATGAAATGCTGTTTAATTTGTAAAGATAAGCACTTTTTTACATAATTTAGCCTGAAAATGTCTTATTTTACATATGAAATACTGTTTAAATTGATAAAAATAGCGCTTTTTTACTTAATTTAGCTTGAAAGTGTCTTATTTTACGTATGAAATGCTGTTTAATTTGTAAAGATAAGCACTTTTTTACATAATTTAGCTTGAAAGTGTTTTATTTTACGTATGAAATGCTGTTTAAATTGTTAAAAATTGCACTTTTTTACATAATTTAGCTTGAAAGTGTCTTATTTTACGTATGAAATGCTGTTTAATTTGTAAAGATAAGCACTTTTTTACATAATTTAGCCTGAAAATGTCTTATTTTACATATGAAATACTGTTTAAATTGATAAAAATAGCGCTTTTTTACTTAATTTAGCTTGAAAGTGTCTTATTTTACGTATGAAATGCTGTTTAATGTGTAAAGATAAGCACTTTTTTACATAATTTAGCTTGAAAGTGTCTTATTTTACGTATGAAATACTGTTTAAATTGATAAAAATAGCGCTTTTTTACTTAATTTAGCTTGAAAGTGTCTTATTTTACGTATGAAATGCTGTTTAATTTGTAAAGATAAGCACTTTTTTACATAATTTAGCTTGAAAGTGTCTTATTTTACGTATGAAATGCTGTTTAAATTGTTAAAAATTGCACTTTTTTACATAATTTAGCTTGAAAGTGTCTTATTTTACGTATGAAATGCTGTTTAATTTGTAAAGATAAGCACTTTTTTACATAATTTAGCCTGAAAATGTCTTATTTTACATATGAAATACTGTTTAAATTGATAAAAATAGCGCTTTTTTACTTAATTTAGCTTGAAAGTGTCTTATTTTACGTATGAAATGCTGTTTAATTTGTAAAGATAAGCACTTTTTTACATAATTTAGCTTGAAAGTGTCTTATTTTACGTATGAAATACTGTTTAAATTGATAAAAATAGCGCTTTTTTACTTAATTTAGCTTGAAAGTGTCTTATTTTACGTATGAAATGCTGTTTAATTTGTAAAGATAAGCACTTTTTTACATAATTTAGCTTGAAAGTGTTTTATTTTACGTATGAAATGCTGTTTAAATTGTTAAAAATTGCACTTTTTTACATAATTTAGCTTGAAAGTGTCTTATTTTACGTATGAAATGCTGTTTAATTTGTAAAGATAAGCACTTTTTTACATAATTTAGCTTGAAAGTGTCTTATTTTACGTATGAAATACTGTTTAAATTGATAAAAATAGCGCTTTTTTACTTAATTTAGCTTGAAAGTGTCTTATTTCACGTATGAAATGCTGTTTAATGTGTAAAGATAAGCACTTTTTTACATAATTTAGCTTGAAAGTGTCTTATTTTACGTATGAAATACTGTTTAAATTGATAAAAATAGCGCTTTTTTACTTAATTTAGCTTGAAAGTGTCTTATTTTACGTATGAAATGCTGTTTAATTTGTAAAGATAAGCACTTTTTTACATAATTTAGCTTGAAAGTGTCTTATTTTACGTATGAAATGCTGTTTAAATTGTTAAAAATTGCACTTTTTTACATAATTTAGCTTGAAAGTGTCTTATTTTACGTATGAAATGCTGTTTAATTTGTAAAGATAAGCACTTTTTTACATAATTTAGCCTGAAAATGTCTTATTTTACATATGAAATACTGTTTAAATTGATAAAAATAGCGCTTTTTTACTTAATTTAGCTTGAAAGTGTCTTATTTTACGTATGAAATGCTGTTTAATTTGTAAAGATAAGCACTTTTTTACATAATTTAGCTTGAAAGTGTCTTATTTTACGTATGAAATACTGTTTAAATTGATAAAAATAGCGCTTTTTTACTTAATTTAGCTTGAAAGTGTCTTATTTTACGTATGAAATGCTGTTTAATTTGTAAAGATAAGCACTTTTTTACATAATTTAGCTTGAAAGTGTTTTATTTTACGTATGAAATGCTGTTTAAATTGTTAAAAATTGCACTTTTTTACATAATTTAGCTTGAAAGTGTCTTATTTTACGTATGAAATGCTGTTTAATTTGTAAAGATAAGCACTTTTTTACATAATTTAGCTTGAAAGTGTTTTATTTTACGTATGAAATGCTGTTTAAATTGATAAAAATAGCGCTTTTTTACATAATTTAGCTTGAAAGTGTCTTATTTTACGTATGAAATGCTGTTTAATTTGTAAAGATAAGCACTTTTTTACATAATTTAGCTTGAAAGTGTCTTATTTTACGTATGAAATGCTGTTTAATTTGTAAAGATAAGCACTTTTTTACATAATTTAGCCTGAAAGTGTCTTATTTTACATATGAAATACTGTTTAAATTGATAAAAATAGCGCTTTGTTACTTAATTTAGCTTGAAAGTGTCTTATTTTACGTATGAAATGCTGTTTAATTTGTAAAGATAAGCACTTTTTTGCATAATTTAGCTTGAAAGTGTTTTATTTTACGTATGAAATGCTGTTTAAATTGTTAAAAATTGCACTTTTTTACATAATTTAGCTTGAAAGTGTCTTATTTTACGTATGAAATGCTGTTTAATTTGTAAAGATAAGCACTTTTTTACATAATTTAGCTTGAAAGTGTCTTATTTTACGTATGAAATGCTGTTTAATTTGTAAAGATAAGCACTTTTTTACATAATTTAGCTTGAAAGTGTTTTATTTTACGTATGAAATGCTGTTTAAATTGATAAAAATAGCGCTTTTTTACTTAATTTAGCTTGAAAGTGTCTTATTTTACGTATGAAATGCTGTTTAATTTGTAAAGATAAGCACTTTTTTACATAATTTAGCCTGAAAGTGTCTTATTTTACATATGAAATACTGTTTAAATTGATAAAAATAGCGCTTTTTTACTTAATTTAGCTTGAAAGTGTCTTATTTTACGTATGAAATGCTGTTTAATTTGTAAAGATAAGCACTTTTTTACATAATTTAGCTTGAAAGTGTTTTATTTTACGTATGAAATGCTGTTTAAATTGTTAAAAATTGCACATTTTTACATAATTTAGCTTGAAAGTGTCTTATTTTACGTATGAAATGCTGTTTAAATTGATAAAAATAGCGCTTTTTTACATAATTTAGCTTGAAAGTGTCTTATTTTACGTATGAAATGCTGTTTAATTTGTAAAAATAAGCACTTTTTTACATAATTTAGCTTGAAAGTGTCTTATTTTACGTATGAAATGCTGTTTAAATTGATAAAAATAGCGCTTTTTTACATAATTTAGCTTGAAAGTGTCTTATTTTACGTATGAAATGCTGTTTAATTTGTAAAGATAAGCACTTTTTTACATAATTTAGCTTGAAAGTGTTTTATTTTACGTATGAAATACTGTTTAAATTGATAAAAATAGCGCTTTTTTACTTAATTTAGCTTGAAAGTGTCTTATTTTACGTATGAAATGCTGTTTAATTTGTAAAGATAAGCACTTTTTTACATAATTTAGCTTGAAAGTGTTTTATTTTACGTATGAAATGCTGTTTAAATTGTTAAAAATTGCGCTTTTTTACATAATTTAGCTTGAAAGCGTCTTATTTTACGTATGAAATGCTGTTTAATTTGTAAAGATAAGCACTTTTTTACATAATTTAGCCTGAAAATGTCTTATTTTACGTATGAAATACTGTTTAAATTGATAAAAATAGCGCTTTTTTACTTAATTTAGCTTGAAAGTGTCTTATTTTACGTATGAAATGCTGTTTAATTTGTAAAGATAAGCACTTTTTTACATAATTTAGCTTGAAAGTGTTTTATTTTTCGTATGAAATACTGTTTAAATTGATAAAAATAGCGCTTTTGTACTTAATTTAGCTTGAAAATGTCTTATTTTACGTATGAAATGCTGTTTAATTTGTAAAGATAAGCACTTTTTTACATAATTTAGCTTGAAAGTGTCTTATTTTACGTATGAAATACTGTTTAAATTGATAAAAATAGCGCTTTTTTACTTAATTTAGCTTGAAAGTGTCTTATTTTACGTATGAAATGCTGTTTAATTTGTAAAGATAAGCACTTTTTTACATAATTTAGCTTGAAAGTGTTTTATTTTACGTATGAAATACTGTTTAAATTGATAAAAATAGCCCTTTTTTACTTAATTTAGCTTGAAAGTGTCTTATTTTACGTATGAAATGCTGTTTAATTTGTAAAGATAAGCACTTTTTTACATAATTTAGCTTGAAAGTGTCTTATTTTACGTATGAAATACTGTTTAAATTGATAAAAATAGCGCTTTTTTACTTAATTTAGCTTGAAAGTGTCTTATTTTACGTATGAAATGCTGTTTAATTTGTAAAGATAAGCACTTTTTTACATAATTTAGCTTGAAAGTGTTTTATTTTACGTATGAAATGCTGTTTAAATTGTTAAAAATTGCACTTTTTTACATAATTTAGCTTGAAAGTGTCTTATTTTACGTATGAAATGCTGTTTAAATTGATAAAAATAGCGCTTTTTTACTTAATTTAGCTTGAAAGTGTCTTATTTTACGTATGAAATGCTGTTTAATTTGTAAAGATAAGCACTTTTTTACATAATTTAGCTTGAAAGTGTCTTATTTTACGTATGAAATACTGTTTAAATTGATAAAAATAGCGCTTTTTTACTTAATTTAGCTTGAAAGTGTCTTATTTTACGTATGAAATGCTGTTTAATTTGTAAAGATAAGCACTTTTTTACATAATTTAGCTTGAAAGTGTTTTATTTTACGTATGAAATGCTGTTTAAATTGTTAAAAATTGCACTTTTTTACATAATTTAGCTTGAAAGTGTCTTATTTTACGTATGAAATACTGTTTAAATTGATAAAAATAGCGCTTTTGTACTTAATTTAGCTTGAAAGTGTCTTATTTTACGTATGAAATGCTGTTTAATTTGTAAAGATAAGCACTTTTTTACATAATTTAGCTTGAAAGTGTCTTATTTTACGTATGAAATACTGTTTAAATTGATAAAAATAGCGCTTTTTTACTTAATTTAGCTTGAAAGTGTCTTATTTTACGTATGAAATGCTGTTTAATTTGTAAAGATAAGCACTTTTTTACATAATTTAGCTTGAAAGTGTTTTATTTTACGTATGAAATGCTGTTTAAATTGTTAAAAATTGCACTTTTTTACATAATTTAGCTTGAAAGTGTCTTATTTTACGTATGAAATACTGTTTAAATTGATAAAAATAGCGCTTTTGTACTTAATTTAGCTTGAAAGTGTCTTATTTTACGTATGAAATGCTGTTTAATTTGTAAAGATAAGCACTTTTTTACATAATTTAGCTTGAAAGTGTCTTATTTTACGTATGAAATACTGTTTAAATTGATAAAAATAGCGCTTTTTTACTTAATTTAGCTTGAAAGTGTCTTATTTTACGTATGAAATGCTGTTTAATTTGTAAAGATAAGCACTTTTTTACATAATTTAGCTTGAAAGTGTTTTATTTTACGTATGAAATGCTGTTTAAATTGTTAAAAATTGCACTTTTTTACATAATTTAGCTTGAAAGTGTCTTATTTTACGTATGAAATACTGTTTAAATTGATAAAAATAGCGCTTTTGTACTTAATTTAGCTTGAAAGTGTCTTATTTTACGTATGAAATGCTGTTTAATTTGTAAAGATAAGCACTTTTTTACATAATTTAGCTTGAAAGTGTCTTATTTTACGTATGAAATACTGTTTAAATTGATAAAAATAGCGCTTTTTTACTTAATTTAGCTTGAAAGTGTCTTATTTTACGTATGAAATGCTGTTTAATTTGTAAAGATAAGCACTTTTTTACATAATTTAGCTTGAAAGTGTTTTATTTTACGTATGAAATGCTGTTTAAATTGTTAAAAATTGCACTTTTTTTAAATAATTTAGCTTGAAAGTGTCTTATTTTACGTATGAAATGCTGTTTAAATTGATAAAAATAGCGCTTTTTTACTTAATTTAGCTTGAAAGTGTCTTATTTTACGTATGAAATGCTGTTTAATTTGTAAAGATAAGCACTTTTTTACATAATTTAGCTTGAAAGTGTCTTATTTTACGTATGAAATACTGTTTAAATTGATAAAAATAGCGCTTTTTTACTTAATTTAGCTTGAAAGTGTCTTATTTTACGTATGAAATGCTGTTTAATTTGTAAAGATAAGCACTTTTTTACATAATTTAGCTTGTAAGTGTTTTATTTTACGTATGAAATGCTGTTTAAATTGTTAAAAATTGCACTTTTTTACATAATTTAGCTTGAAAGTGTCTTATTTTACGTATGAAATACTGTTTAAATTGATAAAAATAGCGCTTTTGTACTTAATTTAGCTTGAAAGTGTCTTATTTTACGTATGAAATGCTGTTTAATTTGTAAAGATAAGCACTTTTTTACATAATTTAGCTTGAAAGTGTCTTATTTTACGTATGAAATACTGTTTAAATTGATAAAAATAGCGCTTTTTTACTTAATTTAGCTTGAAAGTGTCTTATTTTACGTATGAAATGCTGTTTAATTTGTAAAGATAAGCACTTTTTTACATAATTTAGCTTGAAAGTGTTTTATTTTACGTATGAAATACTGTTTAAATTGATAAAAATAGCCCTTTTTTACTTAATTTAGCTTGAAAGTGTCTTATTTTACGTATGAAATGCTGTTTAATTTGTAAAGATAAGCACTTTTTTACATAATTTAGCTTGAAAGTGTCTTATTTTACGTATGAAATACTGTTTAAATTGATAAAAATAGCGCTTTTTTACTTAATTTAGCTTGAAAGTGTCTTATTTTACGTATGAAATGCTGTTTAATTTGTAAAGATAAGCACTTTTTTACATAATTTAGCTTGAAAGTGTTTTATTTTACGTATGAAATGCTGTTTAAATTGTTAAAAATTGCACTTTTTTACATAATTTAGCTTGAAAGTGTCTTATTTTACGTATGAAATGCTGTTTAAATTGATAAAAATAGCGCTTTTTTACTTAATTTAGCTTGAAAGTGTCTTATTTTACGTATGAAATGCTGTTTAATTTGTAAAGATAAGCACTTTTTTACATAATTTAGCTTGAAAGTGTCTTATTTTACGTATGAAATGCTGTTTAAATTGTTAAAAATTGCACTTTTTTACATAATTTAGCTTGAAAGTGTCTTATTTTACGTATGAAATGCTGTTTAATTTGTAAAGACAAGCACTTTTTTACATAATTTAGCTTGAAAGTGTCTTATTTTACGTATGAAATGCTGTTTAATTTGTAAAGATAAGCACTTTTTTACATAATTTAGCTTGAAAGTGTTTTATTTTACGTATGAAATGCTGTTTAAATTGATAAAAATAGCGCTTTTTTACTTAATTTAGCTTGAAAGTGTCTTATTTTACGTATGAAATGCTGTTTAATTTGTAAAGATAAGCACTTTTTTACATAATTTAGCTTGAAAGTGTTTTATTTTACGTATGAAATGCTGTTTAAATTGTTAAAAATTGCACTTTTTTACATAATTTAGCTTGAAAGTGTCTTATTTTACGTATGAAATGCTGTTTAAATTGATAAAAATAGCGCTTTTTTACTTAATTTAGCTTGAAAGTGTTTTATTTTACGTATGAAATGCTGTTTAAATTGATAAAAATTGCACTTTTTTACATAATTTAGCTTGAAAGTGTCTTATTTTACGTATGAAATGCTGTTTAATTTGTAAAGATAAGCACTTTTTTACATAATTTAGCCTGAAAATGTCTTATTTTACATATGAAATACTGTTTAAATTGATAAAATAGCGCTTTTTTACTTAATTTAGCTTGAAAGTGTCTTATTTTACGTATGAAATGCTGTTTAATTTGTAAAGATAAGCACTTTTTTACATAATTTAGCTTGAAAGTGTTTTATTTTACGTATGAAATGCTGTTTAAATTGTTAAAAATTGCACTTTTTTACATAATTTAGCTTGAAAGTGTCTTATTTTACGTATGAAATGCTGTTTAATTTGTAAAGATAAGCACTTTTTTACATAATTTAGCCTGAAAATGTCTTATTTTACATATGAAATACTGTTTAAATTGATAAAACTAGCGCTTTTTTACTTAATTTAGCTTGAAAGTGTCTTATTTTACGTATGAAATGCTGTTTAATTTGTAAACATAAGCACTTTTTTACATAATTTAGCTTGAAAGTGTCTTATTTTACGTATGAAATACTGTTTAAATTGATAAAAAGCGCTTTTAATTTAGCTTGAAAGTGTCTTATTTTACGTATGAAATGCTGTTTAATTTGTAAAGATAAGCACTTTTTTACATAATTTAGCTTGAAAGTGTCTTATTTTACGTATGAAATGCTGTTTAAATTGTTAAAAATTGCACTTTTTTACATAATTTAGCTTGAAAGTGTCTTATTTTACGTATGAAATGCTGTTTAATTTGTAAAGATAAGCACTTTTTTACATAATTTAGCTTGAAAGTGTCTTATTTTACGTATGAAATGCTGTTTAATTTGTAAAGATAAGCACTTTTTTACATAATTTAGCCTGAAAATGTCTTATTTTACATATGAAATACTGTTTAAATTGATAAAAATAGCGCTTTTTTACTTAATTTAGCTTGAAAGTGTCTTATTTTACGTATGAAATGCTGTTTAATTTGTAAAGATAAGCACTTTTTTACATAATTTAGCTTGAAAGTGTCTTATTTTACGTATGAAATACTGTTTAAATTGATAAAAATAGCGCTTTTTTACTTAATTTAGCTTGAAAGTGTCTTATTTTACGTATGAAATGCTGTTTAATTTGTAAAGATAAGCACTTTTTTACATAATTTAGCTTGAAAGTGTTTTATTTTACGTATGAAATGCTGTTTAAATTGTTAAAAATTGCACTTTTTTACATAATTTAGCTTGAAAGTGTCTTATTTTACGTATGAAATGCTGTTTAAATTGATAAAAATAGCGCTTTTTTACTTAATTTAGCTTGAAAGTGTCTTATTTTACGTATGAAATGCTGTTTAATTTGTAAAGATAAGCACTTTTTTACATAATTTAGCTTGAAAGTGTTTTATTTTACGTATGAAATGCTGTTTAAATTGTTAAAAATTGCACTTTTTTACATAATTTAGCTTGAAAGTGTCTTATTTTACGTATGAAATGCTGTTTAATTTGTAAAGATAAGCACTTTTTTACATAATTTAGCTTGAAAGTGTCTTATTTTACGTATGAAATGCTGTTTAATTTGTAAAGATAAGCACTTTTTTACATAATTTAGCTTGAAAGTGTTTTATTTTACGTATGAAATGCTGTTTAAATTGATAAAAATAGCGCTTTTTTACTTAATTTAGCTTGAAAGTGTCTTATTTTACGTATGAAATGCTGTTTAATTTGTAAAGATAAGCACTTTTTTACATAAATTAGCTTGAAAGTGTCTTATTTTACGTATGAAATGCTGTTTAAATTGTTAAAAATTGCACTTTTTTACATAATTTAGCTTGAAAGTGTCTTATTTTACGTATGAAATGCTGTTTAATTTGTAAAGATAAGCACTTTTTTACATAATTTAGCTTGAAAGTGTCTTATTTTACGTATGAAATGCTGTTTAATTTGTAAAGATAAGCACTTTTTTACATAATTTAGCTTAAAAGTGTTTTATTTTACGTATGAAATGCTGTTTAATTTGTAAAGAGAAGCACTTTTTTACATAATTTAGCTTGAAAGTGTTTTATTTTACGTATGAAATGCTGTTTAATTTGTAAAGATAAGCACTTTTTTACATAATTTAGTTTGAAAGTGTCTTATTTTACGTATGAAATACTGTTTAAATTGATAAAAATAGCGCTTTTTTACTTAATTTAGCTTGAAAGTGTCTTATTTTACGTATGAAATGCTGTTTAATTTGTAAAGATAAGCACTTTTTTACATAATTTAGCTTGAAAGTGTTTTATTTTACGTATGAAATGCTGTTTAAATTGTTAAAAATTGCACTTTTTTACATAATTTAGCTTGAAAGTGTCTTATTTTACGTATGAAATGCTGTTTAAATTGATAAAAATAGCGCTTTTTTACTTAATTTAGCTTGAAAGTGTCTTATTTTACGTATGAAATGCTGTTTAATTTGTAAAGATAAGCACTTTTTTACATAATTTAGCTTGAAAGTGTCTTATTTTACGTATGAAATGCTGTTTAAATTGTTAAAAATTGCACTTTTTTACATAATTTAGCTTGAAAGTGTCTTATTTTACGTATGAAATGCTGTTTAATTTGTAAAGATAAGCACTTTTTTACATAATTTAGCTTGAAAGTGTCTTATTTTACGTATGAAATACTGTTTAAATTGATAAAAATAGCGCTTTTTTACTTAATTTAGCTTGAAAGTGTCTTATTTTACGTATGAAATGCTGTTTAATTTGTAAAGATAAGCACTTTTTTACATAATTTAGCTTGAAAGTGTCTTATTTTACGTATGAAATGCTGTTTAATTTGTAAAGATAAGCTTTTTTTACATAATTTAGCTTGAAAGTGTTTATTTTACGTATGAAATGCTGTTTAAATTGATAAAAATAGCGCTTTTTTACTTAATTTAGCTTGAAAGTGTCTTATTTTACGTATGAAATGCTGTTTAATTTGTAAAGATAAGCACTTTTTTACATAATTTAGCTTGAAAGTGTTTTATTTTACGTATGCAATACTGTTTAAATTGATAAAAATAGCGCTTTTTTACTTAATTTAGCTTGAAAGTGTCTTATTTTACGTATGAAATGCTGTTTAATTTGTAAAGATAAGCACTTTTTTACATAATTTAGCTTGAAAGTGTCTTATTTTACGTATGAAATGCTGTTTAATTTGTAAAGATAAGCACTTTTCTACATAATTTAGCTTGAAAGTGTTTTATTTTACGTATGAAATACTGTTTAAATTGATAAAAATAGCGCTTTTTTACTTAATTTAGCTTGAAAGTGTCTTATTTTACGTATGAAATGCTGTTTAATTTGTAAAGATAAGCACTTTTTTACATAATTTAGCTTGAAAGTGTCTTATTTTACGTATGAAATGCTGTTTAATTTGTAAAGATAAGCACTTTTTTACATAATTTAGCTTGAAAGTGTTTTATTTTACGTATGAAATGCTGTTTAAATTGATAAAAATAGCGCTTTTTTACTTAATTTAGCTTGAAAGTGTCTTATTTTACGTATGAAATGCTGTTTAATTTGTAAAGATAAGCACTTTTTTACATAATTTAGCTTGAAAGTGTCTTATTTTACGTATGAAATGCTGTTTAATTTGTAAAGATAAGCACTTTTTACATAATTTAGCTTGAAAGTGTTTTATTTTACGTATGAAATGCTGTTTAAATTGATAAAAATAGCGCTTTTTTACTTAATTTAGCTTGAAAGTGTCTTATTTTACGTATGAAATGCTGTTTAATTTGTAAAGATAAGCACTTTTTTACATAATTTAGCTTGAAAGTGTCTTATTTTACGTATGAAATGCTGTTTTTAATTGATGAAAATAGCGCTTTTTTACTTAATTTAGCTTGAAAGTGTCTTATTTTACGTATGAAATGCTGTTTAATTTGTAAAGATAAGCACTTTTTTACATAATTTAGCTTGAAAGTGTCTTATTTTACGTATGAAATGCTGTTTAATTTGTAAAGATAAGCACTTTTTTACATAATTTAGCTTGAAAGTGTTTTATTTTACGTATGAAATGCTGTTTAAATTGATAAAAATAGCGCTTTTTTACTTAATTTAGCTTGAAAGTGTCTTATTTTACGTATGAAATGCTGTTTAATTTGTAAAGATAAGCACTTTTTTACATAATTTAGCTTGAAAGGGTTTTATTTTACGTATGAAATGCTGTTTAAATTGATAAAAATAGCGCTTTTTTACTTAATTTAGCTTGAAAGTGTCTTATTTTACGTATGAAATGCTGTTTAATTTGTAAAGATAAGCACTTTTTTACATAATTTAGCTTGAAAGTGTCTTATTTTACGTATGAAATGCTGTTTAATTTGTAAAGATAAGCACTTTTTTACATAATTTAGCTTGAAAGTGTCTTATTTTACGTATGAAATGCTGTTTAATTTGTTAAGATAAGCACTTTTTTACATAATTTAGCTTGAAAGTGTTTTATTTTACGTATGAAATGCTGTTTAAATTGATAAAAATAGCGCTTTTTTACTTAATTTAGCTTGAAAGTGTCTTATTTAACGTATGAAATGCTGTTTAATTTGTAAAGATAAGCACTTTTTTACATAATTTAGCTTGAAAGTGTCTTATTTTACGTATGAAATGCTGTTTAAATTGTAAAGATAAGCACTTTTTTACATAATTTAGCTTGAAAGTGTTTTATTTTACGTATGAAATGCTGTTTAAATTGATAAAAATAGCGCTTTTTTACTTAATTTAGCTTGAAAGTGTCTTATTTTACGTATGAAATGCTGTTTAATTTGTGAAGATAAGCACTTTTTTACATAATTTAGCTTGAAAGTGTCTTATTTTACGTATGAAATGCTGTTTAAATTGATAAAAATAGCGCTTTTTTACTTAATTTAGCTTGAAAGTGTCTTATTTTACGTATGAAATGCTGTTTAATTTGTAAAGATAAGCACTTTTTTACATAATTTAGCTTGAAAGTGTTTTATTTTACGTATTGAAATGCTGTTTAAATTGTTAAAAATTGCACTTTTTTACATAATTTAGCTTGAAAGTGTCCTTATTTTACGTATGAAATGCTGTTTAAATTGATAAAAATAGCGCTTTTTTACTTAATTTAGCTTGAAAGTGTTTTATTTTACGTATGAAATGCTGTTTAAATTGATAAAAATTGCACTTTTTTACATAATTTAGCTTGAAAGTGTCTTATTTTACGTATGAAATGCTGTTTAATTTGTAAAGATAAGCACTTTTTTACAAAATTTAGCCTAAAAATGTCTTATTTTACATATGAAATACTGTTTAAATTGATAAAAATAGCGCTTTTTTACTTAATTTAGCTTGAAAGTGTCTTATTTTACGTATGAAATGCTGTTTAATTTGTAAAGATAAGCACTTTTTTACATAATTTAGCTTGAAAGTGTTTTATTTTTACGTATGAAATGCTGTTTAAATTGATAAAAAATAGCGCTTTTTTACTTAATTTAGCTTGAAAGTGTCTTATTTTACGTATGAAATGCTGTTTAATTTGTAAAGATAAGCACTTTCTTACATAATTTAGTTTGAAAGTGTTTTATTTTACGTATGAAATGCCTGTTTAAATTGATAAAAATAGCGCTTTTTTACTTAATTTAGCTTGAAAGTGTTTTATTTTACGTATGAAATGCTGTTTAATTTGTAAAGATAAGCACTTTTTTACATAATTTAGCTTGAAAGTGTCTTATTTTACGTATGAAATGCTGTTTAAAATTGATAAAAATAGCGCTTTTTTACTTAATTTAGCTTGAACGTGTCTTATTTTACGTATGAAATGCTGTTTAATTTGTAAAGATAAGCACTTTTTTACATAATTTAGCTTGAAAGTGTTTTATTTTACGTATGAAATGCTGTTTAAATTGATAAAAATAGCGCTTTTTTTACTTAATTTAGCTTGAAAGTGTCTTATTTTACGTATGAAATGCTGTTTAAATTTGTAAAGATAAGCACTTTTTGACATAATTTAGCTTGAAAGTGTTTTATTTTACGTATGAAATGCTGTTTAAATTGATAAGAATAACGCTTTTTTACTTAATTTAGCTTGAAAGTGTCTTATTTTACGTATGAAATGCTGTTTAATTGTAAAGATAAGCACTTTTTGACCATAATTTAGCTTGAAAGTGTTTTATTTTACGTATGAAATGCTGTTTAAATTGATAAAAATAGCGATTTTTTACTTAATTTAGCTTGAAAGTGTCTTATATTACGTATGAAATGCTGTTTAATTTGTAAAGATAAGCACTTTTTGACATAATTTAGCTTGAAAGTGTTTTATTTTACGTATGAAATGCTGTTTAAATTGATAAAAATAGCGCTTTTTTACTTAATTTAGCTTGAAAAGTGTCTTATTTTACGTATGAAATGCTGTTTTATTTGTAAAGATAAGCACTTTTTGACATAATTTAGCTTGAAAGTGTTTTATTTTACGTATGAAATGCTGTTTAAATTGATAAAAATAGCGCTTTTTTACTTAATTTAGCTTGAAAGTGTCTTATTTTACGTATGAAATGCTGTTTAATTTGTAAAGATAAGCACTTTTTACATAATTTAGCTTGAAAGTGTCTTATTTTACGTATGAAATGCTGTTTAATTTGTAAAGATAAGCACTTTTTACATAATTTAGGCTTGAAAGTGTTTTATTTTACGTATGAAATGCTGTTTAAATTGATAAAAATAGCGCTTTTTTACTTAATTTAGCTTGAAAGTGTCTTACTTTACGTATGAAATGCTGTTTAATTTGTAAAGATAAGCACTTTTTTAAAATAATTTAGCTTGAAAGTGTCTTATTTTACGTATGAAATGCTGTTTAAATTGTTAAAATTTGCACTTTTTTACATAATTTAGCTTGAAAGTGTCTTATTTTACGTATGAAATGCTGTTTAATTTGTAAAGATAAGCACTTTTTTACATAATTTAGCTTGAAAGTGTTTTATTTTACGTATGAAATGATGTTAAAATTGTAAATATTAGCACATTTTTACTTAATTTAGCCTGAAAGTGTCTTATTTAACGTATGAATGCTGTTTAAATTTGTAAAGATAAGCACTTTTTGACATAATTTAGCTTGAAAGTGTTTTATTTTTACGTATGAAATGCTGTTTTAATTGTAAAAAATTGCACTTTTTTTTCATAATTTAGCTTGAAAGTGTCTTATTTTACGGTATGAAATGCTGTTTAATTTGTAAAGATAAGCACTTTTTTACATAATTTAGCTTGAAAGTGTTTTATTTTACGTATGAAATGCTGTTTAAATTGGATAAAAATAGCGCTTTTTGACATAATTTAGCTTGAAAGTGTCTTATTTTTTGTATGAAATGCTGTTTAATTTGTAAAGATAAGCACTTTTTGACATAATTTAGCTTGAAAGTGTGTTTATTTTACGTATGAAATGCTGTTTTAATTGTAAAAATTGCACTTTTTTCATAATTTAGCTTGAAAGTGTCCTTATTTTACGTATGAAATGCTGCTTAATTTGTAAAGATAAGCACTTTTTTACCATATTTAGCTTGAAAGTGTTTTATTTTACGTATGAAATGATGTTTAAATTGATAAAAAATAGCGCTTTTTTACTTAATTTAGCTTGAAAGTGTCTTATTTTACGTATGAAATGCTGTTTAATTTGTAAAGATAAGCACTTTTGACATAATTTAGCTTGAAAGTGTTTTATTTTACGTATGAAATGCTGTTTAAATTGATAAAAATATGCGCTTTTTTACTTAATTTAGCTTGAAAGTGTCTTATTTTACGTAATGAAATGGCTGTTTAATTTGTAAAGATAAGCACTTTTTTTACATAATTTAGCTTGAAAGTGTCTTATTTTACGTCATGAAATGCTGTTTAATTTGTAAAGATAAGCACTTTTTTACATAATTTAGCTTGAAAGTGTTTTATTTTACGTATGAAATGGCTGTTTAAATTGATAAAAAAAGCGCTTTTTTAACTTAATTTAGCTTGAAAGTGTCTTATTTTACGTATGAAATGCTGTTTAATTTGTAAAGATAAGCACTTTTTTAAAATAATTTGAGCTTGAAAGTGCTTATTTTACGTATGAAATGCTGTTTAAATGTTAAAAATTGCACTTTTTTACACATAATTTAGCTTGAAAGTGTCTTATTTTACGTATGAAATGCTGTTTATTTGTAAAGATAAGCACTTTTTTACATAATTTAGCTTGAAAGTGTCTTATTTACGTATGAAATGCTGTTTAATTTGTAAAGATAAGCACTTTTGTACATACATTTAGCTTGAAAAGTGTCTATTTTACGTATGAAATGCTGTTTAAATTGTTAAAAATTGCACTTTTTACATAATTTAGCTTGAAAGTGTCTTATTTTACGTATGAAATGCGTTTAATTTGTAAAGATAATCACTTTTGACATAATTTAGCTTGAAAGTGTTTTATTTTTTACGTATGAAATGCTTTTTTAATTGTTAAAAAATTGCACTTTTTCTTCATATTTAGCTTGAAGTGTCTTATTTTACGATGAAATGCTGTTTAATTGTAAAGATAAGCACTTTTTAAATAATTTAGCTTGAAAGTGTCTTAATTTACGTATGAAATGCTGTTTAAATTGTAAAAATTGCACTTTTTTACATAATTTAGCTTGAAAGTGTCTTATTTTACGTATGAAATGCTGTTAATTTGTAAGAATAAGCACTTTTTGACATAATTTAGCTTGAAAAGTGTTTTATTTTACGTATGAAATGCTGTTTAAATTGATAAAAATAGCGCTTTTACTTAATTTAGCTTGAAAGTGTCTTATTTTACGTATGAAATGCTGTTTAATTTGTAAAGTATAAGCACTTTTTTACATAATTTAGCTTGAAAGTGTCTTATTTTACGTATGAAATGCTGTTTAAAATTGATAAAAATAGCGCTTTTTTACTTAATTTAGCTTGAAAGTGTCTTATTTTACGTATGAAATGCTGTTTTAATTTGTAAAGATAAGCACTTTTTTAAATAATTTAGCTTGAAAGTGTCTTATTTTACGTATGAAATGCTGTTTAAATTGATAAAAATTAGGCACTTTTTTTACATAATTTTAGCTTGAAAGTGTCTTATTTTACGTATGAAATGCTGTTTAATTGTAAAGATAAGCACTTTTTTACATAATTTAGCTTGAAAGTGTCTTATTTTACGTATGAAAATGCTGTTTAAATTGTAAACAATAGCACTTTTTACATAATTTAGCCTTGAAGTGTCTTATTTTACGTATGAAATGCTGTTTAAATTTGTAAAGATAAGCACTTTTTTACTTAATTTAGCTTGAAAGTGTCTTATTTTACGTATGAAATGCTGTTTACATTGTTAAAAATAGCACTTTTTACATAATTTAGCCTGAAAGTGTCTTATTTTACGTATGAAATGCTGTTAATTTGTAAAGATAAGCACTTTTTTACATTAATTTAGCTTGAAAGTGTCTTATTTTACGTATGAAATGCTGTTTAATTTGAAAAATAGCACTTTTTTACATAATTAGCTTGAAAGTGTCTTATTTACGTTATGAAAATGCTGTTTAAATTTGATAAATATAGCACTTTTTTACTTAATTAAGCTTGAAAGTGTCTTATTTTACGTATGAAATGCTGTTTAATTTGTAAAGATAAGCACTTTTTTTAAAATAATTAGCTTGAAAGTGTCTTATTTTACGTATGAAATGCTGTTTAAATTGTTAAAATAAGCACTTTTTTACATAATTTAGCTTGAAAGTGTCTTATTTTACGTATGAAATGCTGTTTAATTGTAAAGATAAGCACTTTTTTACATAATTTAGCTTGAAAGTGTCTTATTTTACGTATGAAATGCTGTTTAATTTGTAAAGATAAGCACTTTTTACATAATTTAGCTTGAAAGTGTTTTATTTTACGTATGAAATGCTGTTAAATTGATAAAAATAAGCGCTTTTTTACTTAATTTAGCTTGAAAGTGTCTTATTTTACGTATGAAATGCTGTTTAATTTGTAAAGATAAGCACTTTTTTACATAATTTAGCTTGAAAGTGTCTTATTTTACGTATGAAATGCTGTTTAATTTGTAAAGATAAGCACTTTTTTACATAATTTAGCCTGAAAGTGTTCTTATTTTACGTATGAAATGCTGTTTAAATTGTAAAGATAAGCACTTTTTACATAATTTAGCTTGAAAGTGTCTTATTTTACGTTATGAAATGCTGTTTAATTGTAAAATAGCACTTTTTTACATAATTTAGCTTGAAAGTGTCTTATTTTACGTATGAAATGCTGTTAATTTGTAAAGATAAGCACTTTTTTACATAATTTAGCCTGAAAGTGTCTTATTTTAACGTAATGAAATGCTGTTTAATTTGTAAATTAAGCACTTTTTGTACATTAATTTAGCCTTTGAAAGTGTCTTATTTTACGTATGAAATGCTGTTTAAATTGATAAAATAGCGCTTTTTTACGTTAATTTAGCCTTGAAAGTGTCTTATTTTACGTATGAAATGCTGTTAATTTGTAAAGATAAGCACTTTTTACATTAATTTAGCTTGAAAGTGTTTATTTTACGTATGAAATGCTGTTTAAATTGATAAAAATAGCGCTTTTTACATAATTTAGCTTGAAAGTGTCTTATTTTACGTATGAAATGCTGTTAATTGTATGAATATAGCACTTTTTACTTAATTTAGCCTGAAAGTGTCTTATTTTACGTATGAAATGCTGTTTAAATTGTAAAAATAGCACTTTTTTACTTAATTTAGCCTGAAAGTGTCTTATTTTACGTATGAAATGCTGTTTAAATTGTTAAAAATAGCACTTTTTTACTTAATTTAGCCTGAAAGTGTCTTATTTTACGTATGAAATGCTGTTAAATTTGTAAAAAATTAGCACTTTTTTACATAATTTTAGCTTGAAAGTGTCTTATTTTTACGTATGAAATGCTGTTAAATTTGTAAAGATAGCACTTTTACATAATTAGCCTGAAAGTGTCTTATTTACGTATGAAATGCTGTTTAAATTGTAAAGTATTAGCACTTTTACATAATTTAGCCTGAAAGTGTCTTATTTTACGTATAAATGCTGTTTAAATTGGTAAAATTAGCACCTTTTTACTTAATTTAGCCTGAAAGTGTCTTATTTTACGTATGAAATGCTGTTTAATTTGTAAAGATAAGCACTTTTTTACATAATTTAGCTTGAAAGTGTCTTATTTTACGTATGAAATGCTGTTTAAATTGATAAAATAGCGCTTTTTTACATAATTTAGCTTGAAAGTGTCTTATTTTACGTATGAAATGCTGTTTAAATTGTAAAGATAAGCACTTTTTTACATAATTTAGCTTGAAAGTGTCTTATTTTACGTATGAAATGCTGTTTAAATTGTTAAAAATAGCACTTTTTTACTTAATTTAGCCTGAAAGTGTCTTATTTTACGTATGAAATGCTGTTTAAATTGTAAAGATTAGCACTTTTTTACTTAATTTAGCCTGAAAGTGTCTTATTTTACGTATGAAATGCTGTTTAAATTGATAAAAATAGCACTTTTTTACTTAATTTAGCCTGAAAGTGTCTTATTTTACGTATGAAATGCTGTTTAAATTGTAAAGATTAGCACTTTTTTACTTAATTTAGCCTGAAAGTGTCTTATTTTACGTATGAAATGCTGTTTAATTGTTAAAAATAGCACTTTTTTACATAATTTAGCTTGAAAGTGTCTTATTTTACGTATGAAATGCTGTTTAATTTGTAAAGATAAGCACTTTTTTACATAATTTAGCTTGAAAGTGTCTTATTTTACGTATGAAATGCTGTTTAATTTGTAAAGATAAGCACTTTTTACATAATTTAGCTTGAAAGTGTTTTATTTTACGTATGAAATGCTGTTTAATTGATAAAAATAGCGCTTTTTAATTTATTTAGCTTGAAAGTGTCTTATTTTACGTATGAAATGCTGTTTAATTTGTAAAGATAAGCACTTTTTTACATAATTTAGCTTGAAAGTGTCTTATTTTACGTATGAAATGCTGTTTAAATTGATAAAATAGCGCTTTTTTACTTAATTTAGCTTGAAAGTGTCTTATTTTACGTATGAAATGCTGTTTAATTTGTAAAGATAAGCACTTTTTTACATAATTTAGCTTGAAAGTGTCTTATTTTACGTATGAAATGCTGTTTAAATTGTTAAAAGATTGCACTTTTTTACATAATTTAGCTTGAAAGTGTTATTTTACGTATGAAATGCTGTTAAATTTGTAAAGATAGCACTTTTTACATAATTTAGCTTGAAAGTGTCTTATTTTACGTATGAAATGCTGCACTTTTTTACATAATTAGCTTGAAAGTGTCTTATTTACGTATGAAATGCTGTTTAATTGTAAAGATAAGCACTTTTTTACATAATTTAGCTTGAAAGTGTCTTATTTTACGTATGAAATGCTGTTTAATTTGTAAGGATAAGCACTTTTTACTTAATTTAGCTTGAAAGTGTCTTATTTTACGTATGAAATGCTGTTTAATTTGTAAAGATAAGCACTTTTTTACATAATTTAGCTTGAAAGTGTCTTATTTTACGTATGAAATGCTGTTTAAATTGATAAAATAGCGCTTTTTTACATAATTTAGCTTGAAAGTGTCTTATTTTACGTATGAAATGCTGTTTAATTTGTAAAGATAAGCACTTTTTTACATAATTTAGCTTGAAAGTGTTTTATTTACGTATGAAATGCTGTTTAAATTGTAAAAATAGCACTTTTTTACATAATTTAGCTTGAAAGTGTCTTATTTTACGTATGAAATGCTGTTTAATTTGTAAAGATAAGCACTTTTTTACATAATTTAGCTTGAAAGTGTTTTATTTTACGTATGAAATGCTGTTTAAATTAAGTTAATAAATGAAATGCAGCTTTTTTACATAATTTAGCTTGAAAGTGTCTTATTTTACGTATGAAATGCTGTTTAATTTGTAAAGATAAGCACTTTTTTACATAATTTAGCTTGAAAGTGTCTTATTTTACGTATGAAATGCTGTTTAATTTGTAAAGATAAGCACTTTTTTACATAATTTAGCTTGAAAGTGTCTTATTTTACGTATGAAATAGCTGTGTATAAATTA
>NW_023405455.1:0-39148 GCF_013141755.1 Anopheles stephensi | reverse complement strand
AAAGAGAGATAGACACTTTTCCGAGGCTAAGTCATTGAAAAAGTGCTATTTTTAAGCAATTGTAATAGCATTTTGTAGATATAAAATAAGACAGTTTCAGGCTAAGTCATTGAAAAAGTGGCTTATTTTTTAAACAAATTCATAGCATTTTTGTACTAAAATAAGACACTTTCAGGGCTAAGTTTCAATATGAAAAAGAAGTGCTATTTTTAAAAAACAATTTCATCAGCATTTTGCTACGTAAAGATAAGACCTTTCAGAAGTAAATTCATCTGAAAAAAGTGCTATTTTTAAAAAATCCAAGCTTTTGTACGTAAAATAAGACACTTTTCAGACTAAATTCCATTGAAAAAAGTGCTATTTTTAACAATTTTCATAGCATATTGTACGTAAACTAGAAGCAGTTTCAGGCTAAAATTCATTGAAAAAGTGCTATTTTGACATAATTCATAGCATTTTGTACGTAAAATAAGACACTTTCAGGCTAAATTCATTGAAAAAGTGCTATTTTTAACAATTTCATAGCATTTTGTACGTAAAATAAGACACTTTCAGGCTAAATTCATTGAAAAAGTGCTATTTTTAACAATTTCATAGCATTTTGTACGTAAACTAAGACAGTTTCAGGCTAAGTTCATTGAAAAAGTGCTATTTTTAACAATTTCATAGCATTTTGTACGTAAAATAAGACACTTTCAGGCTAATTCATTGAAAAAGTGCTATTTTTTAACAATTTCATAGCATTTTGTACGTAAAATAAGACACTTTCAGGCTAATTCATTGAAAAAGTGCTATTTTTAACAATTTCATAGCATTTTGTACGTAAAATAAGACACTTTCAGGCTAAATTCATTGAAAAAGTGCTATTTTTAACAATTTCATAGCATTTTGTACGTAAAATAAGACAGTTTCAGGCTAATTCATTGAAAAAGTGCTATTTTTAACAATTTCATAGCATTTTGTACGTAAAATAAGACAGTTTCAGGCTAAGTTCATTGAAAAAAGTGCTATTTTTAACAATTTCATAGCATTTTGTACGTAAAATAAGACACTTTCAGGCTAATTCATTGAAAAAGTGCTATTTTTAACATTTCATAGCATTTTGTACGTAAATAAGACACTTTCAGGCTAAATTCATTGAAAAAGTGCTATTTTTAACAATTTCATAGCATTTTGTACGTAAAATAAGACATCTTTCAGGCTAAATTCATTGAAAAAGTGCTATTTTTAACAATTTCATAGCATTTTGTACGTAAAATAAGACACTTTCAGGCTAAATTCATTGAAAAAGTGCTATTTTTAACAATTTCATAGCATTTTGTACGTAAAATAAGACAGTCTTCAGGCTAAAGTTCATTGAAAAAGTGCTATTTTTAACAATTTCATAGCATTTTGTACGTAAAATAAGACACTTTCAGGCTAATTCATTGAAAAAGTGCTATTTTTAACAATTTCATAGCATTTTGTACGTAAACTAAGACAGTTTCAGGCTAAATTCATTGAAAAAGTGCTATTTTTAACAATTTCATAGCATTTTGTACGTAAACTAAGACAGTTTCAGGCTAAGTTCATTGAAAAAGTGCTATTTTTAACAATTTCATAGCATTTTGTACGTAAAATAAGACACTTTCAGGCTAATTCATTGAAAAAGTGCTATTTTTAACAATTTCATAGCATTTTGTACGTAAAATAAGACACTTTCAGGCTAATTCATTGAAAAAAGTGCTATTTTTAACAATTTCATAGCATTTTGTACGTAAAATAAGACACTTTCAGGCTAAATTCATTGAAAAAGTGCTATTTTTAACAATTTCATAGCATTTTGTACGTAAAATAAGACAGCTTTCAGGCTAAGTTCATTGAAAAAGTGCTATTTTTAACAATTTCATAGCATTTTGTACGTAAACTAAGACAGTTTCAGGCTAAGTTCATTGAAAAAGTGCTATTTTTAACAATTTCATAGCATTTTGTACGTAAAATAAGACAGTTTCAGGCTAAATTCATTGAAAAAGTGCTATTTTTAACAATTTCATAGCATTTTGTACGTAAAATAAGACATCTTTCAGGCTAATTCATTGAAAAAGTGCTATTTTTAACAATTTCATAGCATTTTGTACGTAAAATAAGACACTTTCAGGCTAAGTTCATTGAAAAAGTGCTATTTTTAACAATTTCATAGCATTTTGTACGTAAAATAAGACAGTTTCAGGCTAAATTCATTGAAAAAGTGCTATTTTTAACAATTTCATAGCATTTTGTACGTAAAATAAGACATCTTTCAGGCTAAATTCATTGAAAAAGTGCTATTTTTAACAATTTCATAGCATTTTGTACGTAAAATAAGACACTTTCAGGCTAATTCATTGAAAAAGTGCTATTTTTAACAATTTCATAGCATTTTGTACGTAAACTAAGACAGTTTCAGGCTAAGTTCATTGAAAAAGTGCTATTTTTAACAATTTCATAGCATTTTGTACGTAAAATAAGACACTTTCAGGCTAAATTCATTGAAAAAGTGCTATTTTTAACAATTTCATAGCATTTTGTACGTAAAATAAGACACTTTCAGGCTAAATTCATTGAAAAAGTGCTATTTTTAACAATTTCATAGCATTTTGTACGTAAAATAAGACACTTTCAGGCTAAATTCATTGAAAAAGTGCTATTTTTAACAATTTCATAGCATTTTGTACGTAAAATAAGACACTTTCAGGCTAAATTCATTGAAAAAGTGCTATTTTTAACAATTTCATAGCATTTTGTACGTAAAATAAGACACTTTCAGGCTAAATTCATTGAAAAAGTGCTATTTTTAACAATTTCATAGCATTTTGTACGTAAAATAAGACAGCTTTCAGGCTAAGTTCATTGAAAAAGTGCTATTTTTAACAATTTCATAGCATTTTGTACGTAAAATAAGACACTTTCAGGCTAAATTCATTGAAAAAGTGCTATTTTTAACAATTTCATAGCATTTTGTACGTAAAATAAGACATCTTTCAGGCTAAATTCATTGAAAAAGTGCTATTTTTAACAATTTCATAGCATTTTGTACGTAAAATAAGACACTTTCAGGCTAAATTCATTGAAAAAGTGCTATTTTTAACAATTTCATAGCATTTTGTACGTAAACTAAGACAGTTTTCAGGCTAAGTTCATTGAAAAAGTGCTATTTTTAACAATTTCATAGCATTTTGTACGTAAAATAAGACACTTTCAGGCTAAATTCATTGAAAAAGTGCTATTTTTAACAATTTCATAGCATTTTGTACGTAAAATAAGACATCTTTCAGGCTAAATTCATTGAAAAAGTGCTATTTTTAACAATTTCATAGCATTTTGTACGTAAAATAAGACACTTTCAGGCTAATTCATTGAAAAAGTGCTATTTTTAACAATTTCATAGCATTTTGTACGTAAAATAAGACACTTTCAGGCTAAGTTCATTGAAAAAGTGCTATTTTTAACAATTTCATAGCATTTTGTACGTAAAATAAGACACTTTCAGGCTAAATTCATTGAAAAAGTGCTATTTTTAACAATTTCATAGCATTTTGTACGTAAAATAAGACACTTTCAGGCTAAATTCATTGAAAAAGTGCTATTTTTAACAATTTCATAGCATTTTGTACGTAAAATAAGACATCTTTCAGGCTAATTCATTGAAAAAGTGCTATTTTTAACAATTTCATAGCATTTTGTACGTAAAATAAGACACTTTCAGGTTAAATTCATTGAAAAAGTGCTATTTTTAACAATTTCATAGCATTTTGTACGTAAAATAAGACAGTTTCAGGCTAAGTTCATTGAAAAAGTGCTATTTTTAACAATTTCATAGCATTTTGTACGTAAAATAAGACACTTTCAGGCTAAATTCATTGAAAAAGTGCTATTTTTAACAATTTCATAGCATTTTGTACGTAAAATAAGACACTTTCAGGCTAAATTCATTGAAAAAGTGCTATTTTTAACAATTTCATAGCATTTTGTACGTAAAATAAGACACTTTCAGGCTAAGTTCATTGAAAAAGTGCTATTTTTAACAATTTCATAGCATTTTGTACGTAAAATAAGACACTTTCAGGCTAAATTCATTGAAAAAGTGCTATTTTTAACAATTTCATAGCATTTTGTACGTAAAATAAGACATCTTTCAGGCTAAATTCATTGAAAAAGTGCTATTTTTAACAATTTCATAGCATTTTGTACGTAAAATAAGACACTTTCAGGTTAAATTCATTGAAAAAGTGCTATTTTTAACAATTTCATAGCATTTTGTACGTAAAATAAGACATCTTTCAGGCTAAGTTCATTGAAAAAGTGCTATTTTTAACAATTTCATAGCATTTTGTACGTAAAATAAGACACTTTCAGGCTAAATTCATTGAAAAAGTGCTATTTTTAACAATTTCATAGCATTTTGTACGTAAAATAAGACATCTTTCAGGCTAAATTCATTGAAAAAGTGCTATTTTTAACAATTTCATAGCATTTTGTACGTAAAATAAGACACTTTCAGGCTAAATTCATTGAAAAAGTGCTATTTTTAACAATTTCATAGCATTTTGTACGTAAACTAAGACACTTTCAGGCTAAGTTCATTGAAAAAGTGCTATTTTTAACAATTCATAGCATTTTGTACGTAAATAAGACATCTTCAGGCTAAATTCATTGAAAAAGTGCTATTTTTAACAATTTCATAGCATTTTGTACGTAAAATAAGACACTTTCAGGCTAAATTCATTGAAAAAGTGCTATTTTTAACAATTTCATAGCATTTTGTACGTAAAATAAGACAGTTTCAGGCTAAGTTCATTGAAAAAGTGCTATTTTTAACAATTTCATAGCATTTTGTACGTAAATAAGACACTTTCAGGCTAAATTCATTGAAAAAGTGCTATTTTTAACAATTTCATAGCATTTTGTACGTAAATAAGACACTTTCAGGCTAATTCATTGAAAAAGTGCTATTTTTAACAATTTCATAGCATTTTGTACGTAAAATAAGACACTTTCAGGCTAAGTTCATTGAAAAAGTGCTATTTTTAACAATTTCATAGCATTTTGTACGTAAAATAAGACACTTTCAGGCTAAATTCATTGAAAAAGTGCTATTTTTAACAATTTCATAGCATTTTGTACGTAAACTAAGACAGTTTCAGGCTAAGTTCATTGAAAAAGTGCTATTTTTAACAATTTCATAGCATTTTGTACGTAAAATAAGACACTTTCAGGCTAAATTCATTGAAAAAGTGCTATTTTTAACAATTTCATAGCATTTTGTACGTAAAATAAGACATCTTTCAGGCTAAATTCATTGAAAAAGTGCTATTTTTAACAATTTCATAGCATTTTGTACGTAAAATAAGACATCTTTCAGGCTAAATTCATTGAAAAAGTGCTATTTTTAACAATTTCATAGCATTTTGTACGTAAAATAAGACACTTTCAGGTTAAATTCATTGAAAAAGTGCTATTTTTAACAATTTCATAGCATTTTGTACGTAAAATAAGACAGTTTCAGGCTAAGTTCATTGAAAAAGTGCTATTTTTAACAATTTCATAGCATTTTGTACGTAAAATAAGACACTTTCAGGCTAAGTTCATTGAAAAAGTGCTATTTTTAACAATTTCATAGCATTTTGTACGTAAACTAAGACAGTTTCAGGCTAAGTTCATTGAAAAAGTGCTATTTTTAACAATTTCATAGCATTTTGTACGTAAAATAAGACACTTTCAGGCTAAGTTCATTGAAAAAGTGCTATTTTTAACAATTTCATAGCATTTTGTACGTAAAATAAGACACTTTCAGGCTAAATTCATTGAAAAAGTGCTATTTTTAACAATTTCATAGCATTTTGTACGTAAAATAAGACACTTTCAGGCTAAATTCATTGAAAAAGTGCTATTTTTAACAATTTCATAGCATTTTGTACGTAAAATAAGACACTTTCAGGCTAAATTCATTGAAAAAGTGCTATTTTTAACAATTTCATAGCATTTTGTACGTAAAATAAGACACTTTCAGGCTAAATTCATTGAAAAAGTGCTATTTTTAACAATTTCATAGCATTTTGTACGTAAAATAAGACACTTTCAGGCTAAGTTCATTGAAAAAGTGCTATTTTTAACAATTTCATAGCATTTTGTACGTAAAATAAGACACTTTCAGGCTAATTCATTGAAAAAGTGCTATTTTTAACAATTTCATAGCATTTTGTACGTAAAATAAGACATCTTTCAGGCTAAATTCATTGAAAAAGTGCTATTTTTAACAATTTCATAGCATTTTGTACGTAAAATAAGACACTTTCAGGCTAAATTCATTGAAAAAGTGCTATTTTTAACAATTTCATAGCATTTTGTACGTAAAATAAGACACTTTCAGGTTAAATTCATTGAAAAAGTGCTATTTTTAACAATTTCATAGCATTTTGTACGTAAAATAAGACAGTTTCAGGCTAAGTTCATTGAAAAAGTGCTATTTTTAACAATTTCATAGCATTTTGTACGTAAAATAAGACACTTTCAGGTTAAATTCATTGAAAAAGTGCTATTTTTAACAATTTCATAGCATTTTGTACGTAAACTAAGACAGTTTCAGGCTAAGTTCATTGAAAAAGTGCTATTTTTAACAATTTCATAGCATTTTGTACGTAAACTAAGACAGTTTCAGGCTAAAGTTCATTGAAAAAGTGCTATTTTTAACAATTTCATAGCATTTTGTACGTAAAATAAGACATCTTTCAGGCTAAATTCATTGAAAAAGTGCTATTTTTAACAATTTCATAGCATTTTGTACGTAAAATAAGACACTTTCAGGCTAAATTCATTGAAAAAGTGCTATTTTTAACAATTTCATAGCATTTTGTACGTAAAATAAGACACTTTCAGGCTAAATTCATTGAAAAAGTGCTATTTTTAACAATTTCATAGCATTTTGTACGTAAAATAAGACACTTTCAGGCTAAATTCATTGAAAAAGTGCTATTTTTAACAATTTCATAGCATTTTGTACGTAAAATAAGACATCTTTCAGGCTAAGTTCATTGAAAAAGTGCTATTTTTAACAATTTCATAGCATTTTGTACGTAAACTAAGACAGTTTCAGGCTAAGTTCATTGAAAAAGTGCTATTTTTAACAATTTCATAGCATTTTGTACGTAAACTAAGACACTTTCAGGCTAAATTCATTGAAAAAGTGCTATTTTTAACAATTTCATAGCATTTTGTACGTAAAATAAGACATCTTTCAGGCTAAATTCATTGAAAAAGTGCTATTTTTAACAATTTCATAGCATTTTGTACGTAAAATAAGACACTTTCAGGTTAAATTCATTGAAAAAATGCTATTTTTAACAATTTCATAGCATTTTGTACGTAAACTAAGACAGTTTCAGGCTAAGTTCATTGAAAAAGTGCTATTTTTAACAATTTCATAGCATTTTGTACGTAAAATAAGACACTTTCAGGCTAAGTTCATTGAAAAAGTGCTATTTTTAACAATTTCATAGCATTTTGTACGTAAAATAAGACAGTTTCAGGCTAAGTTCATTGAAAAAGTGCTATTTTTAACAATTTCATAGCATTTTGTACGTAAAATAAGACACTTTCAGGCTAAATTCATTGAAAAAGTGCTATTTTTAACAATTTCATAGCATTTTGTACGTAAAATAAGACACTTTCAGGCTAAATTCATTGAAAAAGTGCTATTTTTAACAATTTCATAGCATTTTGTACGTAAACTAAGACACTTTCAGGCTAAATTCATTGAAAAAGTGCTATTTTTAACAATTTCATAGCATTTTGTACGTAAAATAAGACATCTTTCAGGCTAAATTCATTGAAAAAGTGCTATTTTTAACAATTTCATAGCATTTTGTACGTAAAATAAGACATCTTTCAGGCTAAATTCATTGAAAAAGTGCTATTTTTAACAATTTCATAGCATTTTGTACGTAAATTAAGACACTTTCAGGTTAAATTCATTGAAAAAGTGCTATTTTTAACAATTTCATAGCATTTTGTACGTAAACTAAGACAGTTTCAGGCTAAGTTCATTGAAAAAGTACTATTTTTAACAATTTCATAGCATTTTGTACGTAAACTAAGACAGATTCAGGCTAAGTTCATTGAAAAAGTGCTATTTTTAACAATTTCATAGCATTTTGTACGTAAAATAAGACATCTTTCAGGCTAAATTCATTGAAAAAGTGCTATTTTTAACAATTACATAGCATTTTGTACGTAAAATAAGACACTTTCAGGCTAAGTTCATTGAAAAAGTGCTATTTTTAACAATTTCATAGCATTTTGTACGTAAAATAAGACACTTTCAGGCTAAATTCATTGAAAAAGTGCTATTTTTAACAATTTCATAGCATTTTGTACGTAAAATAAGACATCTTTCAGTCTAAATTCATTGAAAAAGTGCTATTTTTAACAATTTCATAGCATTTTGTACGTAAAATAAGACACTTTCAGGTTAAATTCATTGAAAAAATGCTATTTTTAACAATTTCATAGCATTTTGTACGTAAACTAAGACAGTTTCAGGCTAAGTTCATTGAAAAGTGCTATTTTTAACAATTTCATAGCATTTTGTACGTAAAATAAGACACTTTCAGGCTAAGTTCATTGAAAAAGTGCTATTTTTAACAATTTCATAGCATTTTGTACGTAAACTAAGACAGTTTCAGGCTAAGTTCATTGAAAAAGTGCTATTTTTAACAATTTCATAGCATTTTGTACGTAAAATAAGACACTTTCAGGCTAAATTCATTGAAAAAGTGCTATTTTTAACAATTTCATAGCATTTTGTACGTAAACTAAGACATATTTCAGGCTAAATTCATTGAAAAAGTGCTATTTTTAACAATTTCATAGCATTTTGTACGTAAAATAAGACATCTTTCAGGCTAAGTTCATTGAAAAAGTGCTATTTTTAACAATTTCATAGCATTTTGTACGTAAAATAAGACATCTTTCAGGCTAAATTCATTGAAAAAGTGCTATTTTTAACAATTTCATAGCATTTTGTACGTAAAATGAGACACTTTCAGGTTAAATTCATTGAAAAAGTGCTATTTTTAACAATTTCATAGCATTTTGTACGTAAACTAAGACAGTTTCAGGCTAAGTTCATTGAAAAAGTGCTATTTTTAACAATTTCATAGCATTTTGTACGCAAACTAAGACACCTTCAGGCTAAATTCATTGAAAAAGTGCTATTTTTAACAATTTCATAGCATTTTGTACGTAAAATAAGACATCTTTCAGGCTAAATTCATTGAAAAAGTGCTATTTTTAACAATTTCATAGCATTTTGTACGTAAAATAAGACACTTTCAGGCTAAGTTCATTGAAAAAGTGCTATTTTTAACAATTTCATAGCATTTTGTACGTAAAATAAGACACTTTCAGGCTAAGTTCATTGAAAAAGTGCTATTTTTAACAATTTCATAGCATTTTGTACGTAAACTAAGACAGTTTCAGGCTAAGTTCATTGAAAAAGTGCTATTTTTAACAATTTCATAGCATTTTGCACGTAAACTAAGACATCTTTCAGGCTAAATTCATTGAAAAAGTGCTATTTTTAACAATTTCATATCATTTTGTACGTAAAATAAGACATCTTTCAGGCTAAATTCATTGAAAAAGTGCTATTTTTAACAATTTCATAGCATTTTGTACGTAAATAAAGACATCTTTCAGGCTAAATTCATTGAAAAAGTGCTATTTTTAACAATTTCATAGCATTTTGTACGTAAACTAAGACAGTTTCAGGCTAAGTTCATTGAAAAAGTGCTATTTTTAACAATTTCATAGCATTTTGTACGTAAAATAAGACAGTTCCAGGCTAAGTTCATTGAAAAAGTGCTATTTTTAACAATTTCATAGCATTTTGTACGTAAAATAAGACACTTTCAGGTTAAATTCATTGAAAAAGTGCTATTTTTAACAATTTCCTAGCATTTTGTACGTAAACTAAGACAGTTTCAGGCTAAGTTCATTGAAAAAGTGCTATTTTTAACAATTTCATAGCATTTTGTACGTAAACTAAGACACTTTCAGGCTAAATTCATTGAAAAAGTGCTATTTTTAACAATTTCATAGCATTTTGTACGTAAAATAAGACATCTTTCAGGCTAAGTTCATTGAAAAAGTGCTATTTTTAACAATTTCATAGCATTTTGTACGTAAAATAAGACATCTTTCAGGCTAAATTCATTGAAAAAGTGCTATTTTTAACAATTTCATAGCATTTTGTACGTAAAATAAGACACTTTCAGGTTAAATTCATTGAAAAGGTGCTATTTTTAACAATTTTATAGCATTTTGTACGTAAACTAAGACAGTTTCAGGCTAAGTTCATTGAAAAGGTACTATTTTTAACAATTTCATAGCATTTTGTACGTAAAATAAGACACTTTCAGGCTAAATTCATTGAAAAAGTGCTATTTTTAACAATTTCATAGCATTTTGTACGTAAACTAAGACAGTTTCAGGCTACATTCATTGAAAAAGTGCTATTTTTAACAATTTCATAGCATTTTGTACGTAAACTAAGACACTTTCAGGCTAAATTCATTGAAAAAGTGCTATTTTTAACAATTTCATAGCATTTTGTACGTAAAATAAGACATCTTTCAGGCTAAATTCATTGAAAAAGTGCTATTTTTAACAATTTCATAGCATTTTGTACGTAAAATAAGACACTTTCAGGTTAAATTCATTGAAAAAGTGCTATTTTTAACAATTTCATAGCATTTTGTACGTAAACTAAGATAGTTTCAGGCTAAATTCATTGAAAAAGTGCTATTTTTAACAATTTCATAGCATTTTGTACGTAAATAAAGACATCTTTCAGGCTAAATTCATTGGAAAAGTGCTATTTTTAACAATTTCATAGCATTTTGTACGTAAAATAAGACACTTTCTGGTTAAATTCATTGAAAAAGTGCTATTTTTAACAATTTCATAGCATTTTGTACGTAAAATAAGACAGTTTCAGGCTAAGTTCATTGAAAAAGTGCTATTTTTAACAATTTCATAGCATTTTGTACGTAAAATAAGACATCTTTCAGGCTAAATTCATTGAAAAAGTGCTATTTTTAACAATTTCATAGCATTTTGTACGTAAAATAAGACACTTTCAGGTTAAATTCATTGAAAAAGTGCTATTTTTAACAATTTCATAGCATTTTGTACGTAAACTAAGACAGTTTCAGGCTAAGTTCATTGAAAAAGTGCTATTTTTAACAATTTCATAGCATTTTGTACGTAAAATAAGACACTTTCAGGCTAAGTTAATTGAAAAAGTGCTATTTTTAACAATTTCATAGCATTTTGTACGTAAACTAAGACAGTTTCAGGCTAAGTTCATTGAAAAAGTGCTATTTTTAACAATTTCATAGCATTTTGTACGTAAAATAAGACATCTTTCAAGCTAAATTCATTGAAAAAGTGCTATTTTTAACAATTTCATAGCATTTTATACGTAAAATAAGACATCATTCAGGCTAAATTCATTGAAAAAGTGCTATTTTTAACAATTTCATAGCATTTTGTACGTAAAATAAGACACTTTCAGGTTAAATTCATTGAAAAAGTGCTATTTTTAACAATTTCATAGCATTTTGTACGTAAACTAAGACAGTTTCAGGCTAAGTTCATTGAAAAAGTGCTATTTTTAACAATTTCATAGCATTTTGTACGTAAACTAAGACAGTTTCAGGCTAAGTTCATTGAAAAAGTGCTATTTTTAACAATTTCATAGCATTTTGTACGTAAAATAAGACATCTTTCAGGCTAAATTCATTGAAAAAGTGCTATTTTTAACAATTTCATAGCATTTTGTACGTAAACTAAGACAGTTTCAGGCTAAGTTCATTGAAAAAGTGCTATTTTTAACAATTTCATAGCATTTTGTACGTAAAATAAGACACTTCCAGGTTAAATTCATTGAAAAAGTGCTATTTTTAACAATTTCATAGCATTTTGTACGTAAACTAAGACACTTTCAGGCTAAATTCATTGAAAAAGTGCTATTTTTAACAATTTCATAGCATTTTGTACGTAAAATAAGACAGTTTCAGGCTAAGTTCATTGAAAAAGTGCTATTTTTAACAATTTCATAGCATTTTGTACGTAAATAAAGACATCTTTCAGGCTAAATTCATTGAAAAAGTGCTATTTTTAACAATTTCATATTTTTAACAATTTCATAGCATTTTGTACGTAAAATAAGACACTTTCAGGTTAAATTCATTGAAAAAGTGCTATTTTTAACAATTTCATAGCATTTTGTACGTAAAATAAGACATCTTTCAGGCTAAATTCATTGAAAAAGTGCTATTTTTAACAATTTCATAGCATTTTGTACGTAAAGTAAGACATCTTTCAGGCTAAATTCATTGAAAAAGTGCTATTTTTAACAATTTCATAGCATTTTGTACGTAAAATAAGACATCTTTCAGGCTAAATTCATTGAAAAAGTGCTATTTTTAACAATTTCATAGCATTTTGTACATAAAATAAGACACTTTCAGGTTAAATTCATTGAAAAAGTGCTATTTTTAACAATTTCATAGCATTTTGTACGTAAACTAAGACAGTTTCAGGCTAAGTTCATTGAAAAAGTGCTATTTTTAACAATTTCATAGCATTTTGTACGTAAAATAAGACACTTTCAGGCTAAATTCATTGAAAAAGTGCTATTTTTAACAATTTCATAGCATTTTGTACGTAAAATAAGACATCTTTCAGGCTAAATTCATTGAAAAAGTGCTATTTTTAACAATTTCATAGCATTTTGTACGTAAACTAAGACATCTTTCAGGCTAAATTCATTGAAAAAGTGCTATTTTTAACAATTTCATAGCATTTTGTACGTAAAATAAGACACTTTCAGGTTAAATTCATTGAAAAAGTATTTTTAACAATTTCATAGCATTTTGTACGTAAACTAAGACAGTTTCAGGCTAAGTTCATTGAAAAAGTGCTATTTTTAACAATTTCATAGCATTTTGTACGTAAAATAAGACACTTTCAGGCTACATTCATTGAAAACGTGCTATTTTTAACAATTTCATAGCATTTTGTACGTAAAATAAGACACTTTCAGGCTAAGTTCATTGAAAAAGTGCTATTTTTAACAATTTCATAGCATTTTGTACGTAAAATAAGACACTTTCAGGCTAAATTCATTGAAAAAGTGCTATTTTTAACAATTTCATAGCATTTTGAACGTAAAATAAGACACTTTCAGGCTAAATTCATTGAAAAAGTGCTATTTCTAACAATTTGATAGCATTTTGTACGTAAAATAAGACATCTTTCAGGCTAAATTCATTGAAAAAGTGCTATTTTTAACAATTTCATAGCATTTTGTACGTAAAATAAGACACTTTCAGGCTTAATTCATTGAAAAAGTGCTATTTTTAACAATTTCATAGCATTTTGTACGTAAACTAAGACACTTTCAGGCTAAGTTCATCGGAAAAGTGCTTTTTTTAACAATTTCATAGCATTTTGTACGTAAAATAAGACATCTTTCAGGCTAAATTCATTGAAAAAGTGCTATTTTTAACAATTTCATAGCATTTTGTACGTAAAATAAGACATCTTTCAGGCTTAATTCATTAAAAAAGTGCTATTTTTAACAATTTCATAGCATTTTGTACGTAAACTAAGACAGTTTCAGGCTAAGTTCATTGAAAAAGTGCTATTTTTAACAATTTCATAGGATTTTGTACGTAAAATAAGACACTTTCAGGCTAAATTCATTAAAAAAGTGCTATTTTTAACAATTTCATAGCATTTTGTACGTAAAATAAGACATCTTTCAGGCTAAATTCATTGAAAAAGTGCTATTTTTAACAATTTCATAGCATTTTGTACGCAAACTAAGACACTTTCAGGCTAAATTCATTGAAAAAGTGCTATTTTTAACAATTTCATAGCATTTTGTACGTAAACTAAGACAGTTTCAGGCTAAGTTCATTGAAAAAGTGCTATTTTTAACAATTTCATAGCATTTTGTACGTAAAATAAGACACTTCCAGGTTAAATTCATTGAAAAGTGCTATTTTTAACAATTTCATAGCATTTTGTACGTAAACTAAGACACTTTCAGGCTAAATTCATTGAAAAAGTGCTATTTTTAACAATTTCATAGCATTTTGTACGTAAAATAAGACATCTTTCAGGCTAAATTCATTGTAAAAGTGCTATTTTTAACAATTTCATAGCATTTTGTACATAAAATAAGACACTTTCAGGTTAAATTCATTGAAAAAGTGCTATTTTTAACAATTTCATAGCATTTTGTACGTAAACTAAGACAGTTTCAGGCTAAGTTCATTGAAAAAGTGCTATTTTTAACAATTTCATAGCATTTTGTACGTAAAATAAGACACTTTCAGGCTAAGTTCATTGAAAAAGTGCTATTTTTAACAATTTCATAGCATTTTGTACGTAAAATAAGACATCTTTCAGGCTAAATTCATTGAAAAAGTGCTATTTTTAACAATTTCATAGCATTTTGTACGTAAACTAAGACATCTTTCAGGCTAAATTCATTGAAAAAGTGCTATTTTTAACAATTTCATAGCATTTTGTACGTAAAATAAGACACTTTCAGGTTAAATTCATTGAAAAAGTATTTTTAACAATTTCATAGCATTTTGTACGTAAACTAAGACAGTTTCAGGCTAAGTTCATTGAAAAAGTGCTATTTTTAACAATTTCATAGCATTTTGTACGTAAAATAAGACACTTTCAGGCTACATTCATTGAAAAAGTGCTATTTTTAACAATTTCATAGCATTTTGTACGTAAAATAAGACACTTTCAGGCTAAGTTCATTGAAAAAGTGCTATTTTTAACAATTTCATAGCATTTTGTACGTAAAATAAGACACTTTCAGGCTAAATTCATTGAAAAAGTGCTATTTTTAACAATTTCATAGCATTTTGTACGTAAAATAAGACACTTTCAGGCTAAATTCATTGAAAAAGTGCTATTTCTAACAATTTGATAGCATTTTGTACGTAAAATAAGACATCTTTCAGGCTAAATTAATTGAAAAAGTGCTATTTTTAACAATTTCGTAGCATTTTGTACGTAAAATAAGACACTTTCAGGCTTAATTCATTGAAAAAGTGCTATTTTTAACAATTTCATAGCATTTTGTACGTAAACTAAGACACTTTCAGGCTAAGTTCATCGGAAAAGTGCTTTTTTTAACAATTTCATAGCATTTTGTACGTAAAATAAGACATCTTTCAGGCTAAATTCATTGAAAAAGTGCTATTTTTAACAATTTCATAGCATTTTGTACGTAAAATAAGACATCTTTCAGGCTAAATTCATTAAAAAAGTGCTATTTTTAACAATTTCATAGCATTTTGTACGTAAACTAAGACAGTTTCAGGCTAAGTTCATTGAAAAAGTGCTATTTTTAACAATTTCATAGCATTTTGTACGTAAAATAAGACACTTTCAGGCTAAATTCATTAAAAAAGTGCTATTTTTAACAATTTCATAGCATTTTGTACGTAAAATAAGACATCTTTCAGGCTAAATTCATTGAAAAAGTGCTATTTTTAACAATTTCATAGCATTTTGTACGCAAACTAAGACACCTTCAGGCTAAATTCATTGAAAAAGTGCTATTTTTAACAATTTCATAGCATTTTGTACGTAAAATAAGACATCTTTCAGGCTAAATTCATTGAAAAAGTGCTATTTTTAACGATTTCATAGCATTTTGTACGTAAAATAAGACAGTTTCAGGCTACATTCATTGAAAAAGTGCTATTTTTAACAATTTCATAGCATTTTGTACGTAAAATAAGACATCTTTCAGGCTAAATTCATTGAAAAAGTGCTATTTTTAACAATTTCATAGCATTTTGTACGTAAAATAAGACACTTTCAGGTTAAATTCATTGAAAAAGTGCTATTTTTAACAATTTCATAGCATTTTGTACGTAAAATAAGACACTTTCAGGCTAAGTTCATTGAAAAAGTGCTATTTTTAACAATTTCATAGCATTTTGTACGTAAAATAAGACATCTTTCAGGCTTAATTCATTGAAAAAGTGCTATTTTTAACAATTTCATAGCATTTTGTACGTAAAATAAGACACTTTCAGGCTACATTCATTGAAAAAGTGCCATTTTTAACAATTTCATAGCATTTTGTACGTAAACTAAGACAGTTTCAGGCTAAAATCATTGAAAAAGTGCTATTTTTAACAAATTCATAGCATTTTGTACGTAAACTAAGACAGTTTCAGGCTAAGTTCGTTGAAAAAGTGCTATTTTTAACAATTTCATAGCATTTTGTACGTAAACTAAGACAGTTTCAGGCTAAGTTCATTGAAAAAGTGCTATTTTTAACAATTTCATAGCATTTTGTACGTAAACTAAGACAGTTTCAGGCTACATTCATTGAAAAAGTGCTATTTTTAACAATTTCATAGCATTTTGTACGTAAACTAAGACAGTTTCAGGCTAAGTTCATTGAAAAAGTGCTATTTTTAACAATTTCATAGCATTTTGTACGTAAAATAAGACACTTTTAGGCTACATTTATTGAAAAAGTGCTATTTTTAACAATTTCATAGCATTTTGTACGTAAAATAAGACACTTTTAGGCTAAATTCATTGAAAAAGTGCTATTTTTAACAATTTCATAGCATTTTGTACGTAAAATAAGACACTTTCATGCTAAATTCATTGAAAAAGTGCTATTTTTAACAATTTCATAGCATTTTGTATGTAAAATAAGACACTTTCAGGCTAAATTCATTGAAAAAGTGCTATTTTTAACAATTTCATAGCATTTTGTATGTAAAATAAGACACTTTCAGGCTCCATTGCTTTTGCTAACCGTTCCCTGAACAAGACCGAGTTGAACTATTCCACAGAGAATAAGAGTCTTTAGCCATCATGTGGGCAGTAAACAAATTCAAACCCTACCTTGATGGTAACAAATTCACTTTAGTTACTGACCATAAACCCCTAGTTTTCATAAAAAAATTCTCACAAGAATGCTAAATTGCTTCGATGGCGTTTAGATTTGGAAAATTATGATTACGACTTAGTATATGAAACAGGAAAGACCAACGTAGTGGCTGATGCGCTCAGTAGAAAAGTCGAAATAAACGCAAACGAAATAGAAAATAGCGTTACGATAGATGAAGTATCGCTGGAAAATAATTCCAGTTCTGCTGACACAATACATTCAGCCAGAACATCCGATGATTATTATTTACATTTAACAGAAAGAGCCATCAATACTTACAGAAATCAAATTATTTTCAAAATTACAAATTCATAATCCGTTATCAAAGAGCAAATTTTCCCAGGTAACACGAGGACTACTATTTGTTCAACATCGTTTAATACTAGCAAAATTACAAATCTTTTGAAAGATCATTCAAATGGAAAACAGAATGCTTTGCTAGCCCCTGAAATGATTACTTAATGTAATCCAACATTCATACAGAAAAATCTTCTGCAATTCAAACTGTAATTTCGTTACTACGCAAAATATGGTTGAAGACGTGACATCAGAGACAAGGCAAAACAATATTATACGAAAAGAGCACGAAAGAGCACATAGAGGTATAGCAGAAGTTGAAAGACAACTTAAACGCTCTTACTTTTTCCCAAACATGATTAAAAGAATCAAACAGCTAATTAATTCATGTACAATTTGTACTCAACATAAATACGAGCGAAAACCATATAATATAAAAATTTCCTCACGCTCAGTAGAAAACGGTCCGTTTCATAGAGTCCACATTGATATTTTTGGAATGGATAAACATTATTATCTTTCATTAATTTGTGCATTCTCAAATCACCTTCAGCTTATAAAAATCAAATCCAGAAACATGACGGATATTCGCAATGCCATTACCCAGTATTGCAGAACTTTCAGACCACCCAGAAAAATTATTTGCGACCATGAAGCCGCATTCACTAGCATTCAATTTCAAGAATTTCTATCAAACTTTGGTACTGTAATCGAATTCAAATGTTTGCAAAATCAAGAAAAAACTATCAAAACTGCACCGAGAAAAGTAAAACGTAGCAAAAATAAAATCGAAGCAAAAATAAAATCAGTGGGACCTAACACTGAAGGCATACCAGTACCATAACTATCTTTTTTCTCTTTCAGCATTCTTCCGAAGAAGGCAATAGTCCGGACGATAAGGAGTCTTATTTTTATGAAAACAAATCAGTTTAATATCGTGAAACATAACCGTTACAACGTAAAAAAAAGGTAGAGAAAATGAAATTATCAGGGTTGATTTTCATTTTGATGCTATGTAATACAAATGCACAAGAACTAAAAATAACAAATTTAATAGATCAACCAATTCTCATTCTAGAAAAACATCCATGTAAAATGCAAATAGGTAACATTAATGTACTTCATGAAATCAACTTAACAGACATCGAAAATACTATAAATCAGTTAACTCAAGTTGTTTACAGACCAACCAATAGTTCCCTATCCATAATCGCGAAACATAAAATCAATAATTTGCATTCAAGTTTAATTCACATAAAATCAAGGAAACGTTTAACTAGGAGCATAGAAGCTATAGGGTCGGCTTGGAAATGGATCGGAGGAAGCCCAGATGCTCATGACCAGCAGATTATTAATAGTACAATGAACGAACTCATTGAAAGCAACAACATGCAATTCCTCGTCAAAAAATTAAAGCACTTACAAGCGAGATGGAGCAACTCATAGTACGGAAAACCGACATCGTTCTGAATGAATTTGACATGTTGATGGCATTGATCAATATAGATACGATCAACAATATACTTGACAATATACTAGAAGCGATATTGTTTTCTAAATTGTCAATAACAAGCATCAAACTATTGTCTCCTCAAGAAATCGCCATAGTAATACAACTTTTAGCAGATCAAGGAGTTAAGACAGATGTTCCCGACGAGCCATTACTTACGTTACACCTAAAATCGCAGTTAATCGTGAGAAGCTGTTGTTCATCCTTAAGGTACCTGAGTTACAAAAGGATAAATGAAAAATCTTTGCACTGGTTAAAACTCAATAATGTTTTTATGTTGGGGATGATCCGCTTTATTCGCTTCTTGTTTGCTGGAGGGTCCGATTATGACTGACTTTATAATTATTTTTATGTTTACAAGTTTACAGTTATGGATATAGGAGTGGTATGGAAGGGGAGGAGGTCACGGTCACACCAAGGAGTTGGTACGGCCACGTGACGTTAGGAATGTTCCGGCGTCGGTTTGCTGGTCTCACGGTCGGAGCAGCGTTGGCCGGTCGCAATGCTGAGGCGTCGAAATGTTGATCGTCCCATGGTCGAGGCGGTGTTGGATTACATCGTCGTCGAGTACCGCTGATGATGTTGTATGTTGCCGATGTTGCATACGGTAACTCGCCCCGTCCTAAATTTGAGGCTTCGTACGAAACAGTTCTTGCATCGTGATCGGCTTGAACTCCAATGCTAACATCATCCTACTTGTCGACGACGTCTCCGTTCCGTTATTTTGTGGAGTCTGAGTATCTGGCATCGCGTTGATTTGTATCTTGATGTTACTTTTCTTTTTCGACAGGTACACATACACCGACATTATTATCAGTACCAATAACGGGGTGCTAATGATACTGCTTACAGATCATTTCCAGGACCAGGATAAACTGTTGTTATCTAACTTTATCTGGTTCATATGCTTTCGCAAATCGTTGTGTAGATCGTGTAGATAATCGATGCTCAGGTTTATCACTTTATTGCGAGGTGTAACCTCTATTCCAAATATCGGCAAATGGATCGGTGAACCGGGGATGTCTATTACTTGCGTCGAAACCATTGTCTTGTTAATCAAAATATCGCAAGAGTCGTACAATATTGATATTGATCCGGTAAGATTTCGCCTATGAATACCACATGTCGAATCTAGGATGTACCATTGGTCTGTGCTGATCACGATGTTTCCTGAGTTGACATTGATGACCTCTGATTTCGAAGGATTTGCCACATAATCGCAGATTGCTGACTGCCCTTTAATCAGATGCGGGATGCACGTTGAGTTGTCTTCCTCAATATTTTCTGCGAGGTAGATGTCGTCTTCTAATGTTGACACCGTGAACATTTGGGATTTGATTGATAGGTAAAGGGAATTGGGAACATGAACTTTCTTATTTCTATTCGTAATCGCATACACCTGTATTTTTCGATAAACTCTTGATTCCAGTTTAGGGACGCGTATCATTGATAAAAGTTCGTTCTTGTTAACAGCTACCTTAGTTATTGTTTTTGACAAAGCTTCTATAAAAAAACTGTTCTATATAAAAACTGTGTTTCTTCAATTATATGAGACTCGTTTAACAAAACCTGAAGCTCATTCTGAATGGCTCCTATTTCGAAATGATGTACGTAAATTGTCATTTCAGTTGCTACCCTGGCTTCTCCTCTATCGAATGCAATTATCGGTATGTTTTCCAGGCTACTGATTGTAACATTTTGTGCCATCACGCTGGGTATCAATCTGTGAACATAGTTTTTTTTACGATTTAATTTTAAGATCATTTTTATGCACCTTCCTTCCTTCTTTTGTTGTGACTGTTGATCTATTTATATTCGCAATCTCAATTTTTTTAAATGGCTTTGCATGTTTAATCCTTCTTTTTGTCTTCATAAAAGCTTTAGCTGTTTGTGCTTTAGCTTTAGCTACGTAAAATAAGACATCTTTCAGGCTAAATTCATTGAAAAAGTGCTATTTTTAACAATTTCATAGCATTTTGTACGTGAAATAAGACAGTTTCAGGCTAAATTCATTGAAAACGTGCTATTTTTAACAATTTCATAGCATTTTGTATGTAAAATAAGACATCTTTCAGGTTAAATTCATTGAGAAAGTGCTATTTTTAACAATTTCATAGCATTTTGTACGTGAAATAAGACACTTTCAGGCTAAATTCATTGAAAAAGTGCTATTTTTAACAATTTCATAGCATTTTGTATGTAAAATAAGACACTTTCAGGCTAAATTCATTAAAAAAGTGCTATTTTTAACAATTTCATAGCATTTTGTACGTAAACTAAGATAGTTTCAGGCTAAATTCATTGAAAAAGTGCTATTTTTAACAATTTCATAGCATTTTGTATGTAAAATAAGACACTTTCAGGTTAAATTCATTGAAAAAGTGCTATTTTTAACAATTTCATAGCATTTTGTATGTAAAATAAGACACTTTCAGGCTAAATTCATTGAAAAGGTGCTATTTTTAACAATTTCATAGCATTTTGTACGTAAAATATGACACTTTCAGGCTAAATTCATTGAAAAAGTGCTATTTTTAACAATTCCATAGCATGTTGTACGTAAACTAAAACAGTTTCAGGCTGAATTCATTGAAAAAGTGCTATTTTTAACAATTTCATAGCATTTTTTACGTAAACTAAGACACTTTCAGGCTAAATTCATTGAAAACGTGCTATTTTTAACAATTTCATAGCATTTTGTACGTAAAATAAGACATCTTTCAGGCTAAATTCATTGAAAAAGTGCTATTTTTAACAATTTCATAGCATTTTGTTTGTAAAATAAGACACTTTTAGGCTAAATTCATTGAAAAAGTGCTATTTTTAACAATTTCATAGCATTTTGTATGTAAAATAAGACACTTTCAGGTTAAATTCATTGAAAAAGTGCTATTTTTAACAATTTCATAGCATTTTGTACGTAAACTAAGATAGATTCAGGCAAAATTAATTGAAAAAGTGCTATTTTTAACAATTTCATAGCATTTTGTACGTAAAATAAGACACTTTCAGGCTAAGTTCATTGAAAAAGTGCTATTTTTAACATTTTAATACCATTTTGTATGTAAAATAAGACACTTTCAGGCTAAATTCATTGAAAAAGTGCTATTTTTAACAATTCCATAGCATTTTGTACGTAAACTAAAACAGTTTCAGGCTTAATTCATTGAAAAAGTGCTATTTTTAACAATTTCATAGCATTTTGTACGTAGATAAGACACTTTCAGGCTTAATTCATTGAAAAAGTGCTATTTTTAACAATTTCATAGCATTTTGTATGTAAACTAAGACAGTTTCAGGCTAAATTCATTGAAAAAGTGCTATTTTTAACAATTTCATAGCATTTTGTACATAAACTAAGGCAGTTTCAGGCTTAATTCATTGAAAAAGTGCTATTTTTAACAATTTCATAGCATTTTGTACGTAAAATAATACACTTTCAGGCTAAATTCATTGAGAAAGTGCTATTTTTTACATTTTAATACCATTTTGTATGTAAAATAAGACACTTTCAGGCTAAATTCATTGAAAAAGTGCTATTTTTAACAATTTCATAGCATTTTGTATGTAAAATAAGACAGTTTCAGGCTTAATTCATTGAAAAAGTGCTATTTTTAACAATTTCATAGCATTTTGTACGTAAACTAAGGCAGTTTCAGGCTACATTCATTGAAAAAGTGCTATTTTTAACAATTTCATAGCATTTTGTATGTAAAATAAGACATCTTTCAGGCTAAATTCATTGAAAAGGTGCAATTTTTAACAATTTCATAGCATTTTGTACGTAAAATAAGACACTTTCAGGCTCCATTGCTTTTGCTAACCGTTCCCTGAACAAGACCGAGTTGAACTATTCCACAGAGAATAAGAGTCTTTAGCCATCATGTGGGCAGTAAACAAATTCAAACCCTACCTTGATGGTAACAAATTCACTTTAGTTACTGACCATAAACCCCTAGTTTTCATAAAAAATTCACACAAGAATGCTAAATTGCTTCGATGGCGTTTAGATTTGGAAAATTATGATTACGACTTAGTATATGAAACAGGAAAGACCAACGTAGTGGCTGATGCGCTCAGTAGAAAAGTCGAAATAAATGCAAACGAAATAGAAAATAGCGTTACGATAGATGAAGTATCGCTGGAAAATAATTCCAGTTCTGCTGACACAATACATTCAGCCAGAACATCCGATGATTATTATTTACATTTAACAGAAAGAGCCATCAATACTTACAGAAATCAAATTATTTTCAAAATTACAAATTCAGAATCCGTTATCAAAGAGCAAATTTTCCCAGGTTACACGAGGACTACTATTTGTTCAACATCGTTTAATACTAGCAAAATTACAAATCTTTTGAAAGATCATTCAAATGGAAAACAGAATGCTTTGCTAGCCCCTGAATGATTACTTAATGTAATCCAACATTCATACAGAAAAATCTTCTGCAATTCAAACTGTAATTTCGTTACTACGCAAAATATGGTTGAAGACGTGACATCAGAGACAAGGCAGAACAATATTATACGAAAAGAGCACGAAAGAGCACATAGAGGTATAGCAGAAGTTGAAAGACAACTTAAACGCTCTTACTTTTTCCCAAACATGATTAAAAGAATCAAACAGCTAATTAATTCATGTACAATTTGTACTCAACATAAATACGAGCGAAAACCATATAATATAAAAATTTCCTCACGCTCAGTAGAAAACGGTCCGTTTCATAGAGTCCACATTGATATTTTTGGAATGGATAAACATTATTATCTTTCATTAATTTGTGCATTCTCAAATCACCTTCAGCTTATAAAAATCAAATCCAGAAACATGACGGATATTCGCAATGCCATTACCCAGTATTGCAGAACTTTCAGACCACCCAGAAAAATTATTTGCGACCATGAAGCCGCATTCACTAGCATTCCATTTCAAGAATTTCTATCAAACTTTGGTACTGTAATCGAATTCGCCTCGTCGTCAGAGTCGAATGGTCAAAAAGAAAAAACTCACAGTACTATTATACAACTTTTTAATACAAACAAACATAACATCGTCAGAGATAGTGCAAATAGTGAACTCTTTATACAATGATACAGTGCACACAGTCACTACTTTCACTCCAAACAAAATCATTTTCAACCCAGGTTATACGACGAATCCTGCAGAAATGACTGAAAATGCGAATAAAAATTTTCAAGAAGTCACAAAATGGGTTCAAAAAGCTGCTAAAAGAATGGAAAAAAATAACGAAACAAAAGAAAATCCTCCTGTTGTAAATGAAGGAGAGGATGTGTATATTAAGAAAAATACAAGAAAAAAACTAGACCCACGCTTTTCAAAAGCAAAATGTTTGCAAAATCAAGAAAAAACTATCAAAACTGCACCGAGAAAAGTAAAACGTAGCAAAAATAAAATCGAAGCAAAAATAAAATCAGTGGGACCTAACACTGAAGGCATACCAGTACCATAACTATCTTTTTTCTCTTTCAGCATTCTTCCGAAGAAGGCAATAGTCCGGACGATAAGGAGTCTTATTTTTATGAAAACAAATCAGTTTAATATCGTGAAACATAACCGTTACAACGTAAAAAAAGGTAGAGAAAATGAAATTATCAGGGTTGATTTTCATTTTGATGCTATGTAATACAAATGCACAAGAACTAAAAATAACAAATTTAATAGATCAACCAATTCTCATTCTAGAAAAACATCCATGTAAAATGCAAATAGGTAACATTAATGTACTTCATGAAATCAACTTAACAGACATCGAAAATACTATAAATCAGTTAACTCAAGTTGTTTACAGACCAACCAATAGTTCCCTATCCATAATCGCGAAACATAAAATCAATAATTTGCATTCAAGTTTAATTCACATAAAATCAAGGAAACGTTTAACTAGGAGCATAGAAGCTATAGGGTCGGCTTGGAAATGGATCGGAGGAAGCCCAGATGCTCATGACCAGCAGATTATTAATAGTACAATGAACGAACTCATTGAAAGCAACAACATGCAATTCCTCGTCAAAAAATTAAAGCACTTACAAGCGAGATGGAGCAACTCATAGCACGGAAAACCGACATCGTTCTGAATGAATTTGACATGTTGATGGCATTGATCAATATAGATACGATCAACAATATACTTGACAATATACTAGAAGCGATATTGTTTTCTAAATTGTCAATAACAAGCATCAAACTATTGTCTCCTCAAGAAATCGCCATAGTAATACAACTTTTAGCAGATCAAGGAGTTAAGACAGATGTTCCCGACGAGCCATTACTTACGTTACACCTAAAATCGCAGTTAATCGTGAGAAGCTGTGGTTCATCCTTAAGGTCCCTGAGTTACAAAAGGATAAATGAAAAATCTTTGCACTGGTTAAAACTCAATAATGTTTTTATGTTGGGGATGATCCGCTTTATTCGCTTCTTGTTTGCTGGAGGGTCCGATTATGACTGACTTTATAATTACTTTTATGTTTACAAGTTTACAGTTATGGATATAGGAGTGGTATGGAAGGGGAGGAGGTCACGGTCACACCAAGGAGTTGGTACGGCCACGTGACGTTAGGAATGTTCCGGCGTCTGTTTGCTGGTCTCACGGTCGGAGCAGCGTTGGCCGGCCGCAATGCTGAGGCGTCGAAATGTTGATCGTCCCATGGTCGAGGCGGTGTTGGATTACATCGTCGTCGAGTACCGCTGATGATGTTGTATGTTGCCGATGTTGCATACGGTAACTCGCCCCGTCCTAAATTTGAGGCTCCGTACGAAACAGTTCTTGCATCGTGATCGGCTTGAACTCCAATGCTAACATCATCCTACTTGTCGACGACGACTCCGTTCCGTTATTTTGTGGAGTCTGAGTATCTGGCATCGCGTTGATTTGTATCTTGATGTTACTTTTCTTTTTCGACAGGTACACATACACCGAAATTATTATCAGTACCAATAACGGGGTGCTAATGATACTGCTTACAGACCATTTCCAGGACCAGGATAAACTGTTGTTATCTAACTTTATCTGGTTCATATGCTTTCGCAAATCGTTGTGTAGATCGTGTAGATAATCGATGCTCAGGTTTATCACTTTATTGCGAGGTGTAACCAAATATCGCAAATGGATCGGTGAACCGGGGATGTCTATTACTTGCGTCGAAACCATTGTCTTGTTAATCAAAATATCGCAAGAGTCGTACAATATTGATATTGATCCGGTAAGATTTCGCCTATGAATACCACATGTCGAATCTAGGATGTACCATTGGTCTGTGCTGATCACGATGTTTCCTGAGCTGACATTAATGACCTCTGATTTCGAAGGATTTGCCACATAATCGCAGATTGCTGACTGCCCTTTAATCAGATGCGGGATGCACGTTGAGTTGTCTTCCTCAATATTTTCTGCGAGGTAGATGTCGTCTTCTAATGTTGACACCGTGAACATTTGGGATTTGATTGATAGGTAAAGGGAATTGGGAACATGAACTTTCTTATTTCTATTCGTAATCGCATACACCTGTATTTTTCGATAAACTCTTGATTCCAGTTTAGGGACGCGTATCATTGATAAAAGTTCGTTCTTGTTAACAGCTACCTTAGTTGTTGTTTTTGACAAAGCTTCTATAAAAAAACTGTTCTATATAAAAATTGTGTTTCTTCAATTATATGAATCTCGTTTAACAAAACCTGAAGCTCATTCTGAATGGCTCCTATTTCGAAATGATGTACGTAAATTGTCATTTCAGTTGCTACCCTGGCTTCTCCTCTATCGAATGCAATTATCGGTATGTTTTCCAGGCTACTGATTGTAACATTTTGTGCCATCACGCTGGGTATCAATCTGTGAACATAGTTTTTTTTACGATTTAATTTTAAGATCATTTTTATGCACCTTCCTTCCTTCTTTTGTTGTGACTGTTGATCTATTTATATTTGCAATCTCAATTTTTTTAAATGGCTTTGCATGTTTAATCCTTCTTTTTGTCTTCATAAAAGCTTTAGCTGTTTGTGGAATAACTTCCTCCTTTCTCTATTTATTGTGCCAATCAATATCCTTATCTTGTTTCTTTTTTTAATTTTTATAGACTTGTTCAAGTATTGAGGTCGTGTCCTTTGAGGGAGTAATAATTTCAAATGGGCTAAATTTAGTACAAGAATGTATTGATTTGTTATATTTTAAAACTGTTTTTTGTGGATTTTCATGCTTGGTTATACGATACAACTCTAGCAATGTGGAGTGAAAACGTTCAATAGCGCCGTTAATTTCACTACGACCCGTAGGTGTTATATATGGCTTAATTTTGTAGCTATTAAAAAAACACATCATATCGCCTGAATTCGAAGACTTTTCGCCATCCATTACCAATGTATCTGGTGGTTTGTGTCTCCTTCAAAATGGGTAGAATGTCTACTGTTGCTCTTGAATTTATTTGCTTGACTTGAGCATACTTAGAGAATTTGTCAATACATGTTAAAAAATGATTATTCTCCAAAAACAGTACGTCAACGTGCATTATTTCAAATGGAGATTGACGTATTAGAGTTTTTTGCAAAGGATATTTGATAGGTTATCTGTTATATTTGCACTCGTTGCAAATCATACAATCGTTTATAAATCCTCTGATCTTAGATGTTATGTTTGGTAAATAATATTTTTTCATTATTTTCATCTTATTCTCCTCCAGACCTCTGTGTGCTAGGCTATGCTCTTTATTTATTATTTCCATTTCATCACTAGGGCTTTCGATACCCTCTAATATTTTCTGGGAAAATCGTATTTTTAGCATATTTTGTCGACCGTAGTGTTGCTTATACACATTTTGTATTTGACCCATAATTCCTTCACTGGTATGTAATCCATTTAATTTCGGTGGATCCTAATGCGATCTTAGAAAATGCAATATCGTTACATCGCTTAAATCCCTAATTTTTACGTTTACTCTTTTATATTTTTCAAAAGGGTACGTTACTATGACGCTGTTTTTTCCTTTTTCCAAAAATACCTGGTGACGAAAAACATTTATTGGTGCTTCTGTGGCAGGTATGAAAAATGTGTCCGATTCTTCAGCTGAATGCTTCGTTGTCGTCATAGAGCATACAATTCTGCTCAATGCATCAGCGACTACATTTGTTTTTCCAGGTTTGTAGACTATTTCATAGTCATGTTCTTCGAGAAATGCTTTCCATCTTTTCAATCTGGCATTCGTATTTTTTTCGGACAATGTAAAGGTTAAAGGCTGATGATCGGTAACAATTTTAAATTTTGCACCGTATAAATAATTTTGCAAAGTCTTTAAAGACCATATAATAGCAAGCATTTCTTTCTCTGCTACGGAATATGCTTCCTCTGTTTTTGACAAGGAGCGAGATGCAAAATGTATTGAACGATCTTTTCCAATTTCTCCTTGTGATAAAACTGCTCCAATGGCAAAATCAGATGCATCTGTGGTTAGTATAAAGGAATTGTTGTTATCGGGGTAGATTAAGATATGCTTTGATGACAGTATGGATTTCAATTTGTCAAAACATTCCATTTGCTCTGAGGAAAATGAAACTTTTTTACTTGAAGCCGGATTCTTAATTCCTCTCAATAGATTCGTAAGTGGTTTTACAATTATAGGAAAATCACGAATGAATCTTCTATAGTAACTCATTAGACCAAGGAATGATCTAAGGCTTTTTATGTTCTTAGGTGCAGGGTATTCTTTGATAATTTTCTGGGGATTTGGTTTCACTCCGTCGCATGATACAATCTTACCGAGGAATTCTATTTCTTGATGCATAAATTCTGATTTATGCAGTTGAACCTTTAAATTTGCTATATTCAGTGTATTCAGGATTATATGTAAATTTGTTAGATGATCGTTTACTGTTTTTCCAAAAACAATAACGTCGTCCATACATATATAACATATTCGTCCTATATGTACACGAAGTATATCATCTAATGCTCGTTGAAAAATGGCCGGTGCATTTTTCAGTCCAAACGGCATCCTTGTGTATTCGTATTTGTCATTGTTTACGGCGAATGCTGTTTTCTCCATATCTTTAGGATTCATTGGTATCTGATGAAATCCTGAAGTGAGATCCAGCGTTGAGAAATATTTCTGACCTCTGAGTTGGTCTAAAATGTACGTTATTTCCGGCATCGGATAACATTAGCTAATGGTTTTTTCGTTTATTTTTCTATAATCCGTTACCATTCTAAATTTCTTTTCACCGGTTGGTCCACTTTTTTCGGGACTATCCATACTGGTGATGTCCATGCAGATCTAGATGGTCTTATAATTCCATCTTAAAGAAGTTTTCTAATTTGTAGATTTACTTCTTCCGTATATGCTGCAGGATATGGATATACTTTTTGATGTACTGGTCTTTCGTCCGTTGTATTTATCAAACATGTCACGTTTGTAACGCATGTTAATTTTTTGTTTGGTTCATAAAATACTTCCTTTACATCTTCTAAAACATTTGAAAGTTATCCTTCGTTTCCTTGTCGAGATGATTCAATCGACAATCTATAAGGAAATTTTGTTTGTTCTTGACATATTCTTTTAATGGTACGACGAAACAATCTTTAGTACCAGTTAAAAACGAAATACATTTACATTTCATGCTTATATCTATATTTAATTCCTTCATTACACCTGTTCCTATAATTCCAGTGAAAAATGGGTGGAATTCGTGAATAAGGAAAATTTCCTCATTGACTTCGGTTCAAAAAATGCTATATCAATAGCTAAATCCGCATTAAAACAACCAGCTGCACTATTGATTTTGTTCGTGATATGCTTGTACGGTTTGGAAGAATTATAAGCATATGCTAACTTCGGTGATATTAAATTAATATTTGCACCAGTGTCAATTAAAAATGGGTATTCCCCTGATGTAGTACGCAAAAGAATGTAGGGGAGAAATGGTATTCATAGGTATTATAAACAACAATTATATAAAAATATAGCCTTAAAATAACTCACAGCAACATCAAGGCGACAGCGTGACTCATCTTTTCGGGTTGATCCTGTACGTGGCTGCGGCGCGAAGATTAGGGCTGTCCGTTTTGTTCCTCACGGGATCTACCAGGGGTCCTCTCTTCCTTCGGGGAGACTTGTACGCGATCGCTGCTACGGTGTTACAACACGTTTAACCACTTTGTCAGGGGGGTCCCTATTCGGGCGCCAGTAAAAACTCAAAAATGTTTTTATGTTGGGGATGATCCGCTTTATTCGCCTCTTGTTTGCTGGAGGGTCCGATTATGACTGACTTTATAATTATTTTTATGTTTACAAGTTTACAGTTATGGATATAGAAGTGGTATGGTAGGGGAGGAGGTCACGGTCACACCAAGGAGTTGGTACGGCCACGTGACGTTAGGAATGTTCCGGCGTCGGGTTGCTGGTCTCACGGTCGGAGCAGCGTTGGCCGGCCGGAATGCTGAGGCGTCGAAATGTTGATCGTCCCATGGTCGAGGCGGTGTTGTATTACATCGTCGTCGAGTACCGCTGATGATGTTGTATGTTGCCGATGTTGAATACAGTAACTCGCTCAATCACAATAATTCCACAATTAAACGATATCCGAGGAACCTTCTGCAATACAAACAGAAACTATACACAACAACAAAACCAGAAAAATACGTGCAAAAATACGCCTGTGCTTTGGAATTGAAAGACGAATGCATTTATCCTATGGTGATGGGGAGAGAAAGTAATTGTATAGTAACTCCGCAATACGCAAACACGTCCATGCTAATAGCAGATAATCTCCTGTTGATTGAGAACGTAGACAGACAGCTCATCAAATCCGATTGCGCCCCTAATGATAGGATACTGAAATTGTACAATACAATTCCAAGATAAGAAATTTACATCAAATTCCTTTGCATTCATGCAAAAAATCTTTCAGTATCTGGAACAAGGTTCAACATCGCAACCCATCAGAAAGTTGTAGAAACACCTTTGGCGTCCCTAGACAATAGAACATTGACAAATCGCAAACACATCGAACACATCTTCTTGGAACAGTACAAAAACGTTACTTGGAATTGGAGCCTGTTAAGTGGAATTGGAATTTCCACTGCCGTATCTATAACCATGATCATTATTGCCTATGTCTATTTCAGTCACCTCGTCTCTGCTATTTTATCCCAAGTCGGAAAAGGGAAACACCGCATTCGGAATGAGTCCCGTAGCCATCGTAGTGTAGATGATACCGTGGGTTGTCAACAGCGAGCAGGCAACCGGACCCGACACGTGGACACGCGCTTCCGCTCCACGACAGCCGCTACCAGCGAACCAGCCAGGTCAGCTTAACGCCAAAACGGGTCATTTGCAAATATTCCATCCGATGTAAGTCAGTTACGATTCAGAGATCAGGGAATATAGTAAGCTTACAAGGATTACAAAGGCCAAAGCGGGTCATTTGCAAATATTCCATCCGATGTAAGTCAGTTACGATTCACAGATCAAGGAATAAAGTAAGCTTACAAGGATTACAAACTTCAAAAACCAACTAACACAGATCCGCCTACCGAACCTATGGAAATAGGGTCATCTAAGAGCAGATTAACTTTAAACAAGAAGCAAATTTTTAATGCAGAAATTACACAGCCTTCTGATAATGACGATTCAGAGACTGAGGAGGGATTGGACACTAATTTTTGCTTAACTCTCCCAGCACTCGAAAATACATTAATTATTTACCTTACATTAAATCAAGTAATGAATCAAACAAAAGTTTGAAAATTTTGATTGATTCCGGTGCAAATTAAAATATAATACGACCAGGAATACTATCAAATGTTAAAACAATAACTGGCACTAAAATAAACAACATTGCTGGATGACAATACGTTAATAAGAAAGGAAGTTTCAACTTACTTGGCGATAAGCTTCCAAACCAAATATTTTATGAAATGCAGTTTAACGATTTTTTTGACGCATTGATTGGATCAGAATGCATGGCTAAGAACAAAGCCAAAACTAAACTTCGAAGACGAAACATTTGAAAGCGGAAACATAAAATTGAAATACGAAAAATATTTTCCTACACAAAAATTATATTCGCAACATATAGAAATGGAAACGACAGTTAGTGGTGACTGGTTAGTACCATCATTTCAAAAACTTTGTAACGGAGTTGTGATTGAGCCTGGCTTATATAGAGCCGATAATAACAGAACAATCACCAAAATATTAAGCACACAAAACGTTCTACCTATTATTAAAGGAAAATTGAACTTATCAGTAAACAATTTGCATTGAAACAACAGTAAACATTGCAAAGAGAATGTGGAATTACAAAAAAAAATCTGAATGAAATAATGCGTACCGACCATTTATCTTTATTAGAAAAAGATAAATTGTTTGAAACAATCATAAATAATCAAAAAGTTTTATTAAGAGCTGAAGAGAAACTTAAAGCCACATCGGTGGTAAAACATAAAATTTTAACCACTGATGATAATGCAGTCTACACAAAGTCATATCGATATCCACACGCTTATAAATATGATGTAGAAGAGCAAATCAAGGAATTACTCGATAACGGAATCATTCAACATTCAATTAGCCCTTACTCATCACCAGTTTGAGTTGTTCCAAAAAAACTAGATGCGTCCGGAAAACGTAAGATACGCGTTGTTATTGACTGTCGTAAGATCAATGACAAAACGATCGATGATAAATTCCCCATACCTCAAATAGAGGAAATTCTAGATATCCTTGGGAAATCGGTTTATTTTACCACCTTTGATTTGAAATCAGGATTTCACCAAATCGAAATGGATCCTGATCACCAAAAAAGACAGCTTTTTCAACGGCTTAAGGAAATTTCGAATTCACAAGAATGCCTTTTGGCCTGAAAAACGCTCCGGCAACCTTCCAAACGGTTATGAATAATATTTTAACAAATTTTATTGGATCTATTTGCTATGTGTATTTGGATGATGTTATCATAATCGGGAAGAATCTAGAAGATCATCTAGACAATGTTCCAAAAATACTTAAAAGATTATGTGATTTTAACCTAAAAATTCAATAAGATAAGTGTGGATTTCTTCGCCGAGAAACAGAATTCTTAGGGCATTTTATCACTTCAGACGGCATTAAACCCGATCCAGACAAGATTAGAAAGATTTAAGATTGGAAGCTTCCACGAAGTCAAAAAAAAAAATAAAACAATTTCTAGGACTCGTTGGTTATTACCGACGATTTATCAAAGACTACTCAAGAATAATAAAACCTCTTACCAAATACTTACAAAAAGATAAAGAAATAAATGCAAGTGACAAAGAATATGAAGAGGCATTTGACGGATTGAAAAATATTGTAGTCTCGCATCAAATCCTATCTTACCCTGACTTTCAACATCCATTTATATCAACAACCGATGCAAGCAATTACGCTCTTGGTGCCGTTTTATAGCATTTTGTACGTAAAATAAGACACTTTCAGGCTTAATTCATTGAAAAAGTGCTATTTTTAACAATTTCATAGCATTTTGTACGTAAAATAAGACACTTTCAGGCTAAATTCATTGAAAAAGTGCTATTTTTAACAATTTCATAGAATTTTGTATGTAAAATAAGACACTTTCAGGTTAAATTCATTGAAAAAGTGCTATTTTTAACAATTTCATAGCATTTTGTATGTAAAATAAGACACTTTCAGGCTAAATTCATTGAAAAAGTGCTATTTTTAACAATTTCATAGCATTTTGTACGCAAAATAAGACATCTTTCAGGCTAAATTCATTGAAAAAGTGCTATTTTTAACAATTTCATAGCATTTTGTACGTAAAATAAGACATCTTTCAGGCTAAATTCATTGAAAAAGTGCTATTTTTAACAATTTCATAGCATTTTGTACGTAAAATAAGACATCTTTCAGGCTAAATTCATTGAAAAAGTGCTATTTTTAACAATTTCATAGCATTTTGTATGTAAACTAATACACTTTCAGGCTAAGCTCATTGAAAAAGTGCTATTTTCAACAATTTCATAGCATTTTGTACGTAAAATAAGACACTTTCAGGCTAAATTCATTGAAAAAGTGCTATTTTCAACAATTTCATAGCATTTTGTATGTAAAATAAGACACTTTCAGGCTAAATTCATTGAAAAAGTGCTATTTTCAACAATTTCATAGCATTTTGTACGTAAACTAAGACACTTTCAGGCTAAGTTAATTGGAAAAGTGCTATTTTTAACAATTTCATAGCATTTTGTACGTAAAATAAGACATCTTTCAGGCTAAATTCATTGAAAAAGTGCTATTTTTAACAATTTCATAGTATTTTGTACGTAAAATAAGACATCTTTCAGGCTAAATTCATTGAAAAAGTGCTATTTTTAACAATTTCATAGCATTTTGTACGTAAAATAAGACATCTTTCAGGCTAAATTCATTGAAAAAGTGCTATTTTTAACAATTTCATAGCATTTTGTACGTAAACTAAGACAGTTTCAGGCAAAGTTCATTGAAAAAGTGCTATTTTTAACAATTTCATAGCATTTTGTATGTAAAATAAGACACTTTCAGGCTCCATTGCTTTTGCTAACCGTTCCCTGAACAAGACCGAGTTGAACTATTCCACAGAGAATAAGAGTCTTTAGCCATCATGTGGGCAGTAAACAAATTCAAACCCTACCTTGATGGTAACAAATTCACTTTAGTTACTGACCATAAACCCCTAGTTTTCATAAAAAATTCACACAAGAATGCTAAATTGCTTCGATGGCGTTTAGATTTGGAAAATTATGATTACGACTTAGTATATGAAACAGGAAAGACCAACGTAGTGGCTGATGCGCTCAGTAGAAAAGTCGAAATAAACGCAAACGAAATAGAAAATAGCGTTACGATAGATGAAGTATCGCTGGAAAATAATTCCAGTTCTGCTGACACAATACATTCAGCCAGAACATCCGATGATTATTATTTACATTTAACAGAAAGAGCCATCAATACTTACAGAAATCAAATTATTTTCAAAATTACAAATTCAGAATCCGTTATCGAAGAGCAAATTTTCCCAGGTTACACGAGGACTACTATTTGTTCAACATCGTTTAATACTAGCAAAATTACAAATCTTTTGAAAGATCATTCAAATGGAAAACAGAATGCTTTGCTAGCCCCTGAATGATTACTTAATGTAATCCAACATTCATACAGAAAAATCTTCTGCAATTCAAACTGTAATTTCGTTACTACGCAAAATATGGTTGAAGACGTGACATCAGAGACAAGGCAAAACAATATTATACGAAAAGAGCACGAAAGAGCACATAGAGGTATAGCAGAAGTTGAAAGACAACTTAAACGCTCTTACTTTTTCCCAAACATGATTAAAAGAATCAAACAGCTAATTAATTCATGTACAATTTGTACTCAACATAAATACGAGCGAAAACCATATAATATAAAAATTTCCTCACGCTCAGTAGAAAACGGTCCGTTTCATAGAGTCCACATTGATATTTTTGGAATGGATAAACATTATTATCTTTCATTAATTTGTGCATTCTCAAATCACCTTCAGCTTATAAAAATCAAATCCAGAAACATGACGGATATTCGCAATGCCATAACCCAGTATTGCAGAACTTTCAGACCACCCAGAAAAATTATTTGCGACCATGAAGCCGCATTCACTAGCATTCCATTTCAAGAATTTCTATCAAACTTTGGTACTGTAATCGAATTCGCCTCGTCGTCAGAGTCGAATGGTCAAAAAGAAAAAACTCACAGTACTATTATACCACTTTTTAATACAAACAAACATAACATCGTCAGAGAGAGTGCAAATAGTGAACTCTTTATACAATGATACAGTGCACACAGTCACTACTTTCACTCCAAACAAAATCATTTTCAACCCAGGTTATACGACGAATCCTGCAGAAATGACTGAAAATGCGAAAAAATTTTTTCAAGAAGTCACAAAATGGGTTCAAAAAGCTGCTAAAAAAATGGAAAAAAATAACGAAACAAATGAAAATCCTCCTGTTGTAAATGAAGGAGAGGATGTGTATGTTAAGAAAAATACAAGAAAAAAACTAGACCCACGCTTTTCAAAAGCAAAATGTTTGCAAAATCAAGAAAAAACTATCAAAACTGCACCGAGAAAAGTAAAACGTAGCAAAAATAAAATCGAAGCAAAAATAAAATCAGTGGGACCTAACACTGAAGGCATACCAGTACCATAACTATCTTTTTTCTCTTTCAGCATTCTTCCGAAGAAGGCAATAGTCCGGACGATAAGGAGTCTTATTTTTATGAAAACAAATCAGTTTAATATCGTGAAACATAACCGTTACAACGTAAAAAAAGGTAGAGAAAATGAAATTATCAGGGTTGATTTTCATTTTGATGCTTTGTAATACAAATGCACAAGAACTAAAAATAACAAATTTAATAGATCAACCAATTCTCATACTAGAAAAACATCCATGTAAAATGCAAATAGGTAACATTAATGTACTTCATAAAATCAACTTAACAGACATCGAAAATACTATAAATCAGTTAACTCAAGTTGTTTACAGACCAACCAATAGTTCCCTATCCATAATCGCGAAACATAAAATCAATAATTTGCATTCAAGTTTAATTCACATAAAATCAAGGAAACGTTTAACTAGGAGCATAGAAGCTATAGGGTCGGCTTGGAAATGGATCGGAGGAAGCCCAGATGCTCATGACCAGCAGATTATTAATAGTACAATGAACGAACTCATTGAAAGCAACAACATGCAATTCCTCGTCAAAAAATTAAAGCACTTACAAGCGAGATGGAGCAACTCATAGTACGGAAAACCGACAACGTTCTGAATGAATTTGACATGTTGATGGCATTGATCAATATAGATACGATCAACAATATACTTGACAATATACTAGAAGCGATATTGTTTTCTAAATTGTCAATAACAAGCATCAAACTATTGTCTCCTCAAGAAATCGCCATAGTAATACAACTTTTAGCAGATCAAGGAGTTAAGACAGATGTTCCCGACGAGCCATTACTTACGTTACACCTAAAATCGCAGTTAATCGTGAGAAGCTGTTGTTCATCCTTAAGGTCCCTGAGTTACAAAAGGATAAATGAAAAATCTTTGCACTGGTTAAAACTCAATAATGTTTTTATGTTGGGGATGATCCGCTTTATTCGCTTCTTGTTTGCTGGAGGGTCCGATTATGACTGACTTTATAATTACTTTTATGTTTACAAGTTTACAGTTATGGATATAGGAGTGGTATGGAATGGGAGGAGTTCACGGTCACACCAAGGAGTTGGTACGGCCACGTGACGTTAGGAATGTTCCGGCGTCGGGTTGCTGGTCTCACGGTCGGAGCAGCGTTGGCCGGCCGGAATGCTGAGGCGTCGAAATGTTGATCGTCCCATGGTCGAGGCGGTGTTGGATTACATCGTCGTCGAGTACCGCTGATGATGTTGTATGTTGCCGATGTTGCATACGGTAACTCGCCCCGTCCTAAATTTGAGGCTCCGTACAAAACAGTTCTTGCATCGTGATCGGCTTGAACTCCAATGCTAACATCATCCTACTTGTCGACGACGTCTCCGTTCCGTTATTTTGTGGAGTCTGAGTATCTGGCATCGCGTTGATTTGTATCTTGATGTTACTTTTCTTTTTCGACAGGTACACATACACCGACATTATTATCAGTACCAATAACGGGGTGCTAATGATACTGCTTACAGATCATTTCCAGGACCAGGATAAACTGTTGTTATCTAACTTTATCTGGTTCATATGCTTTCGCAAATCGTTGTGTAGATCGTGTAGATAATCGATGCTCAGGTTTATCACTTTATTGCGAGGTGTAACCTCTATTCCAAATATCGGCAAATGGATCGGTGAACCGGGGATGTCTATTACTTGCGTCGAAACCATTGTCTTGTTAATCAAAATATCGCAAGAGTCGTACAATATTGATATTGATCCGGTAAGATTTCGCCTATGAATACCACATGTCGAATCTAGGATGTACCATTGGTCTGTGCTGATCACGATGTTTCCTGAGTTGACATTGATGACCTCTGATTTCGAAGGATTTGCCACATAATCGCAGATTACTGACTGCCCTTTAATCAGATGCGGGATGCACGTTGAGTTGTCTTCCTCAATATTTTCTGCGAGGTAGATGTCGTCTTCTAATGTTGACACCGTGAACATTTGGGATTTGATTGATAGGTAAAGGGAATTGGGAACATGAACTTTCTTATTTCTATTCGTAATCGCATACACCTGTATTTTTCGATAAACTCTTGATTCCAGTTTAGGGACGCGTATCATTGATAAAAGTTCGTTCTTGTTAACAGCTACCTTAGTTGTTGTTTTTGACAAAGCTTCTATAAAAAAACTGTTCTATATAAAAACTGTGTTTCTTCAATTATATGAAACTCGTTTAACAAAACCTGAAGCTCATTCTGAATGGCTCCTATTTCGAAATGATGTACGTAAATTGTCATTTCAGTTGCTACCCTGGCTTCTCCTCTATCGAATGCAATTATCGGTATGTTTTCCAGGCTACTGATTGTAACATTTTGTGCCATCACGCTGGGTATCAATCTGTGAACATAGTTTTTTTTACGATTTAATTTTAAGATCATTTTTATGCACCTTCCTTCCTTCTTTTGTTGTGACTGTTGATCTATTTATATTTGCAATCTCAATTTTTTTAAATGGCTTTGCATGTTTAATCCTTCTTTTTGTCTTCATAAAAGCTTTAGCTGTTTGTGGAATAACTTCCTCCTTTCTCTTTTTATTGTGCCAATCAATATCCTTATCTTGTTTCTTTTTAAATTTTTATAGACTTGTTCAAGTATTGAGGTCGTGTCCTTTGAGGGAGTAATAATTTCAAATGGGCTAAATTTAGTACAAGAATGTATTGATTTGTTATATTTTAAAACTGTTTTTTGTGGATTTTCATGCTTGGTTATACGATACAACTCTAGCAATGTGGAGTGAAAACGTTCAATAGCGCCGTTAATTTCACTACGACCCGTAGGTGTTATATATGGCTTAATTTTGTAGCTATTAAAAAAACACATCATATCGCCTGAATTCGAAGACTTTTCGCCATCCATTACCAATGTATCTGGTGGTTTGTGTCTCCTTCAAAATGGGTAGAATGTCTTAGAGAATTTGTCAATACATGTTAAATAATGATTATTCTCCAAAAACAGTATGTCAACGTGCATTATTTCAAATGGAGATTGAAGTATTGGAGTTCTTTGCAAAGGATATTTGATAGGATATCTGTTA